>NW_027185674.1:4290017-4307852 GCF_028583685.1 Petaurus breviceps papuanus | reverse complement strand
CAGACAGAGACAGAGAGACAGAGAGAGAGGGAGAGAGAGAGACATACAGAGAGGAAGATACTGCAAGGGCTTTGCATTCTGGAAAATGGAGATGTAGTTGAAGATGTAGTATCTTCTACCTTACTAACCTTTCTCCATGCTGCGAACATATATAATCATGCTTCATCATGTTTCATGTTTCATTCATTGTTTCAAAGGTATAAAAACGAGAAATGATTGAATTCATTTCTATTACTCCCATGCCTATTAATAACCCCTGGAAGCTTGGAATCAGTCTTTCCATTGGGTTCCTGGAAAGCAGAGACCTTCCACCAACCTTGGCCATCCCTCCTTCAGCAGCCCCGGTAGATGGTCATCGAGCTTCTACTTGACCACTTGCGCTGGCGGTTGTTTGGCGTGGTGGAAAGTGTTAGATTGGAAATGTTGCCCTGAAATAAGCCCTGATGCTTACTAGCTCTGTGATATACAGCAAAGTACTTGACCACACTGAGCCTCAGTTGCCTTATTTGTAAAACAGGGATGAAACCACCTGCGCTATCCACTTCCCAAAGTTTTTATGAGAAAAGGGATGTTTAAATCTTGAGACACTAAAGAAATGTGAATTATTAATTTTTACAATAACAAAGGTCTTGCTACTCCCCTAAGGAAGCCCATTCCAAAGTTAGATATTTCAAGTTGTTATGAAGTCCTTTCTAATATTGAGATGGGCGAGCTAGGTGGTGCAGTGAATAGAGTGCCGGGCCTGGAGTCAGGAAGACTCATTTTCCTGAAGTCAAATCTGGCCTCAGACATGTACTAGCTGTGTGACCCTGGGCAAGTCACTTAACCCTGTTTGCCTCAGTTTCCACATCTGTAAAATGAGCTGGAGAAGGAAATGGCAAACTACTCTGGTATCTTTGCCAAGAAAACCCCAAATGGGGTCATGAAGAGTTGGACATGACTGAAATAGCAATATCAAAAGGCAGCAAGTGGCCCAATGGATAGAACCTAGCCAGAGTTAGGAAGACTGGAGGTCAAATCTGGCCTCAGACAGTTACTGGGCAAGTCATTTAAACCTCTGTCTGCCTCAGTTTCCTCATTTGTCAAATGGAGATAATAATAGAATCTACCTCCCAGGTTTGTTGTGAGGATAAAATGATATATTTGTAAATAGCTTTGAAAACCCTAAAATGTTATATATGCTTTATTATGTAATACAATAGCAATAAATGCTAGTTTTCTATTAAGGCAAAAGTTACTTTCCTCTCATCTCTGCCCACTGGTGCTAGATCTGTAATCTGAAAGCAGTCAGATCAAATCTAATCCCTCTTTTACATGTCAGACCTTCCAGTATTTGAAGACAGCTAATAATATGTCCTCCCCAGTTTTATCAACACACTCTCATGTGACATGATTTACATGCCCTTCATTCTTGAAAGCAGGCCTTAGTATAATCCTTAGGAGTTTCACCCAAAGAGTGTTTTTCTGTTATTGTCCTGATAACCTTCTCTATTCTCCAGGAAATGAGAGGAAGACCTCAGAATTTGGGCTGACTCCGAAAGGGCTTTTTTTGCTATATCTGTTTCTGTCTCTTACACACACACACACACACACACACACACACGCGCGCGCGCGCAAACACACATGCACACACACGTTCACTCACACACACGTGCACACATACAAACACACACATGCGCACGCACAGACACAATCAGAAGCATTAGCTGTCTCATTTTGGGGGGTACAGCTTAATGTTTCATCGGGTTGTGGTAGAGAATGAGAAGGAATTCTTTTCTCCCACATGTACCTTGTGACCTTGGTGGTAGCTAGGGTAGCCAAATACTGTTCTATTATTTCAAGACCCCTCTCCCCCAAATGCCTCCCTTTCCTGACGCTGATTCCTTTATTTCACTTACCAACAGATGTACCTTTTCTTTCCATAGTCAGAGACAAGGCCCAAAATACAAGTCCCCTTGGGAGAGGAAACACAGTAACTTATACATACTGAGGGTATGTATGGTTATGTGGAGCTTTTCCTGAGAATAGGGTTTGATGAGATATAAGGGGGAGGGTGGCAGAGACAGAGACAAAGAGACAAAGAAAGAGAGATCAAAAGAGAGAGACAGACAGACAGACAGACAGAGAGAGAGAGAGAGGGAGAGAGAGACAGAGAGAAAGAGAGGGAGAGAGAGAGAATGAGAGAGAGGGAGAGAGACAGAGAGACAGAGAGACAGACAGACAGACATAGACAGAAATCAGGAGTTTATATGGTACAGTAAAACACACACAGAGCCTCAATTGACTCAAACACAGCTAGACCTCTAAATCAGTCTTATTTTTGCTATTCTCCACATTTACAGAAATGACAAGAAAACAAGCTTATATTAGGGAATTACTCAGACCAAACCTTCCTGGGGTCATTTACATTCAGCCCCATCTCCTATGTCTTCTCCATATTCAATTATAGCCTTTGGTAATTGTCCCTCATGCTGAGAATGTTGACCTCAAGCTCCTGCAAAAACCCTAATTAGTAAACACTATTAAGAGTTGGAAGGTACTTTTATGGCTCTTTTGGCCAATTCTTTCATTTTAAAGGTGAGGAAACTGAAGTACAGATAAAGGAAGTGACTTTCCCAAGGTCATAGTTATTTGGTTTCAGTGCTGGGGCTAGAATTCAGATGTTCTGACTCATTCCACTATGTGATCAATGATTCCACTCCGTTGACTATACTCTCCTTGTAGCTATAAGGTTTGAAACCAAAAAGTTTGTTGTGTGGCAGGAATGGGTGAGGAGAAGCTTTATGTTCACCCTCAAGCAACAAATGCTAAGAATTCAGTTCATTGAATATTTAATTCTCTGAGCATTGCAGGTGAGTCAAGGTTTGAATATTAAAATCCATCCTCTGATTCCTTCCCTTTCCTTCTTGGTGTTCTTCATGGTTGTGAAGGCCACAGAAGGTTCAGGATGACATGCTATTGTTCCACCAGGGGGTGAGAGTGGATAAAGGAAGTCAGATCAGAGAGGGAGACAGCCCTATGGGGCTAGCCTGGAGAGCCAGAGAGGTGGATTAAAAGAGCAATGTGGCCTTCTCTCATCTGTGTACAATTCTACATATAGACATGTACACACATGCGGTTTTCTAAATCTGTATCTAAAAGTCCACACAAAGCTGAGATATGAATAATTACAAAGACATAGAGCTCAGTCTCCCCAACACCCAATCTCCTACATCCATGGGCTTTTCCAGAAAAAAAAAATCAGCTTTAACCAGGGAATGAAGGAAACACAGCTTTCTTTGGACCCAAACCACCAATATTCACTTGAATGGGGAACTAGTCTTTTTCTGTCGTTGCAACATGACTTTGAAGTCTCTGATCATCTTGGTGAGTTTACAGGGAGACGTTCAGGCCTTTGTTCAGACCTCTTCTTGTGGAGGATGTGGGCTACTGGCCCAAACAGGGAACTAAGGACATTTCCTGGGAGTTGATCAAGACAATTTCTTGGTCAACCTCCTTCACAAAGATGGAGGGCACCCACTGGAAAAACCCTATTCGTGGAAGGTCTACGTGTCGCTGTCATGTTACACTTCAGGGATCACAACTGACAGAAGACTGAGTCTGAATGCCATTGGGTCATCAATTAATACTGTTTAATAAATAGGCCAGAGAGTTAGCTGAGAGTTTGTCTCGGCAGGATGCCCGTGCCACCAAAGTTATGGAAGATTGTCCCTTTAATCACTAAGGCAAACATTGTTTGAGTGTCAATGTACATAAAGCAATCACATAGAAAAGAGTTATAAATAGAAAAATTCCAAAGGTTCTCCCACAGACAGACATGGAAATGGAAATGAAAGACGAAACAGATTTATAAACAAAGTAAAAACAAAAGTAAAACAAATAAACAAACAAAACCAAACCACCCCACCCATTTGCTTCAAGTTCCTGTTGATGTACAGTACTCAACATCTTTGGATACTTTACAATGACTCCAAATTGTAGACAAAAAACACCTGAAGTAACTAGTCATCTGAAAAAACTGAGTTTATAAGAAGTCATCACACATCTACAAAAAGACAAAACAAAACAAAATAGCCCCAATATCATCAGATTCTGTTTTGTAGTCTTTTTTCTTAAAAAAAAAAAATGGTTTGGTTTGCCCTCCATCCCTTGGCTGCCCCAAGGGTTGGGGTAAGGTTTGGCTGGCAGATTTTAGGAGGCCAGTATCTGAAATGGTCGTAGCCAAGAAGCCTTCTTCCCAGGCAGGCAACTTCCAAACTTGAAGGGCAAGTTGGAGGAAACCAGGCAAAGCTGTACAGTCACTTGTGTGTGTAAGGAGTGGAAGGCATTGAACTGGGGTAAGGTTAGGCTAATGCTGGGGCCCAGCAGAGTCCAAGAGGTGAGTTTTGAGTGTGATGGAGTCGGTGGTCTTCTGGGGCCATTTAGTATCAGCTCCCAGGGGAAAACTAAAAAGTGTAAATGTGAGTGTGTGTGTGTGTGTGTTTGTATGTGTGAGGGGGGGGGGTAGGAGGTGAGCAGTTCCTGTTAGTGGAACCACTCACTTGGTGGACCTGGGGAAAGGGGACTCTAATGACATCTTCTCAGTCTCTGTCGATTCAGGCCTATCCCTACTCCTAAGAGCTTCTCCCAGTGGATTGCTTCTCTAGAATGTTTATAGAAACCAATCAGTTCTCAGGGAAGGCAGAACAGCAGGACTGGAAGGCATTTGGCAGGTGTAGCCTTCTTCATTTCCAAAGTCTCCTTAGGTTCAGTTTTGGGTGGCCCAGGGTTATGAAGCCAGCTCCCAATATGCCCGGTCTCCAGGGAATAGTCTGAGTGCTGTGGCCAATAGAAATCCACCACGCGGAGAAGCCCAAACACACCTTTTTTTTTTTTTAGCTAATCACTGTAACCTTCTCCCTGCCATGGCTGATACCAGAGCTTCCTGCAAGGAGCAAGACACAGAAGTTTGGGCTTTCAGTTCCTTGATTTCCCCCATCCAACCTTTTGCTGAGGCGCTCAAATGAACAGAAGTGAACAAGGGTTAGGCAGCCAGGGAGGAAGACACTCCAAACCCTGGGACAAAATGACAAAATCAACCCCTGGATCAGCAGGAGTCACGTGAACACGGTTTCCAGGAGCCTTGAGTGGAGCGGGGAGCAGTAGAAGGGAAGCAGGGTCGGGTTTTAAAATAAACAGCTGTCCAGCCGACCACCTTCCGGGTGAGTACCGGGTGGCTCCCCAAGACCTGCTGGGGCGCTGAACTTGAACCATCGACAGAAGAAACAGGTCCAACCTTGGAAAGTCACTAACGAGAAATGGTTTGCTGGATTTTTTTTCCGAAGGTGCTTCCTTTGAAAAGGAAGGGTTTACCAATGACAGAAAGAAAAATCTTCTGAGCCCCTAAAAGTCACTCTCTGGTCTGAGGCATTAAAAGAGGAGCGGCGTGGTTCCCTTCTTGCATGGTCTTCTGACATGGATCTCATTCTGTGCCCGCTGCAGTGGGGATTTATAAAAGGACACAAAAAACCCCCATAAGCCCAAGTTTCTCCTGGCCTTTCTTGTAGGAGTTCAGAGCACCTCCCAGAGAGTCCCTAAATAATCCTCTGAACTTGGTTTGAGAGGTAGGAATGGGAGGGCCCTTATGCAGATGGGAGAAACTGAGGCACAGAGAGGAAAATAACCTGCCCAAGGTCATGTAGCCAGTCAGTATTCCAGAGCAGAATCCAGCAGGACTATCCCCATTCTCTCCACAGTTCTCTTCCTTAGGACGCCAATATCCTTCCAAAATAGGAAGAGACATTTCCCTTCATACAGGTTAAGGGGGAGCTCTTAGGGACCCATCTGGAACTGTGGAATCTGCATTGGAACTGATGTAGTGGCCTCTGCTTGAAGCATACCATCAAAGGACTAAAGGGGTCTAGCCAGCAGAGGTCTCCCAGCTTCTGCAGGCCCTGGGTGCCCCCACCCCTTCCTGCCCACCTCCTGACCCTCCTTCACAAATTGGCCTCCAACTAGCTACTGCTGCAACTCTACTGAGAAAATGTTTCCTCCCTGGCTCCTGCAGTGGGGGACAAAGACAAAAGAAGCTAGGCCCACATCTGCTTAGATTTTTGTGTCCAGTTGTGAATAGCTATTTCCCTTAGAAGGTTATTTCTCTTCTTTGAAGTGAGAAAATTGGTGGTTGCTGCCCAAGGAGGCCTGGGTTGTGTGGCTTTGCTACTATTCTTTTTTTTTCTTTTTTCTCTTTTTTTTAAAAGAAAATGTAGAGAACTTACAAAACCTGTCTTGGGGCGAGGGAGAAGGTGAGGGAGAGGGCAATAGGGAGCCTTGGCATGGAAGAAGAGCAGGAGACCGATGGGCATGATAAAAGTTAGGGTTAATTGTTTGCTTCAGACATAGAGGCCATGTGGTTGAGTCCCGCCAGCCCTGTGAGCCCGGCAAGCCCGGCACTCCATGGGTCTGGGAGAGGGAAGTAGGGTCGGGCAGCCATGTTCTCTGCCAAGGCAAAGGCAAAGAGGCCCCCCGCATTCCTCTCAGCCTCCAGCTGTGCCCTCCCAAACAGCTTCATCTGCGTCTCTTCAAACTGTCGTTCCAGCTCCTGCAGGCTGAGGGTTCCCTTTGGGGGCCCCAGATAGTGTTTGGGGGGGCTGGGGCCAGGCAGGCACACGGCTGCCCCGCCAAGGTGGCCACCGATCTCCCCTAGGGTGGGTGGCATCATGAAGGCCTTCTCCTCTGTCGGGGGAGTGGGGCCGAAGAGAAGGCTGGCAGCCCTCCATGCTGCAGGCTTGCGGCCTCTGCGGGGCCGGGAGATCCGGCAGCTCTGGCGCTTGATGTGGCGGTGAAGGTGGTCTGAGCGGGTGAAACTCTTGTAGCAGAACTCACACTGGTAGGGCCGCACACCTGTGTGAATGCGCATATGGTTTTTGAGGTCATAGTTGTGTACAAACTTGGCATTGCAGTGGATGCACAGGTAAGGCCGCTCACCTGTGTGCTTCCTCATGTGGATTTTCAGCTTGTCCTGCCTGCGAGACAAACGTGGGGGAGGGGATAGAGCAGTGGTTAGAACACAGAAGCTTCCTGCCTTTCCCCAATTCTCAGGTTTGCTGCTGTGGCTCCCTACTCTCACATCATCCATGCCTGCAACTGCTTTCAATTGCTGCTGCTCCCTCTCTTGTCACCTCTCCAGCCAAGTGTGGTTGCTCACCTATACCGTATTCATGGGGAAGGGGCAGCAGCATTCCTAAACATCCCCTTTCCTCCAAATCTCCCTTATTTGCACGCATTTTCATACTTTTATAACTCAGCACTAACAAGGCTTCCTCATTAGGGCCCCACCTGAGATACAGTGGGACAGAGTCCAGGGCAGCTTACAGTGCCAGCCCTGTGGTCATTGGGTAGCCATCCCCCCTAGCCCCATCACCGGGGAAATGGCATATTCTGCTTTGGAACCTCCCTTTCCCACCTCTGATGCTGTGGGAATCATTTTACCTTTTGCTGTTCCCAACCTGGTGCTTCATCTCAAAGCCCCTTATCCCAGCCCAAACCCTGGGGCCTGTTGAAGTCTGTTCATCCTGAGAGCAAGTTAATCCAGGTGACTATAGAAGGCTGGGCACACCTCATCCAAGCATCTCATGTGGCGGTTCCCTTCCTAAGCCCTGGGCTCTGTTCTTTGTCTGCAGGTAATTTTACTTCTTATAAAAGTGCCAGGTGCCGAAGGAATGCTCCCTAATCAACAGGAATGTTTTTCAAGGTTTAAGTTACTGGTATTCTGAGGCAAAGCATAGCATGATTTAAGAAACAAAAAAGAGCCTCCGTGGTCTGGAGGCCAGCATTCTACTCTTGTCTTTTCCTCCTACCTAGCTCTCACGAGTAGGGAGTCCTTGGGCAAGCCAGCTCTCTGGGCAGAGACATTGCTAGGGCCTCGGTCCTACTCTTAACCTGGCTCACACCTAGGCCATCCTTTTCCCCATGGTTACAATCAGTCCTGACTGTCCAGGTTAGAAATGAAAATATTTCTATGAGCAATAAGCAACCAAAACAGGATTCGAACGGGATCCTCTTGTCTCCAGGACTAGCCCTATTTTTTCTGTACTACATCGTTTGGCTAAATGTGTACTGAGCACAAGACATTCTCTGGAAAAAAAATATTTAAAAGGAAATTCATCATATAGGGTGGTTTCTCTAACATTTGGTTCATAAAAGTGGATTACTGATGAAGTTCTCCTCCCCTCTTTCTTTTAATTGGCTAAAAGACATCATGGTAGGGTGGTTAGCGAGCAGGCTTCTAAACCAGGAAGAGGCTGTTCCAATCTCACCAGCATATAGGCTATAAGATCCTCCATAAGTCCCCCAGGGCATGCACTCTCTAAGACTATAATTGAAGAGAAGATGTCCATATGCATGGGGGTGGGGGGGGGGTGGGGGGAGAAGAACCGAGAGTACCCTGTACCAAAGAAACCCAAGGTCTATTCCCTCTCCCTATTTCATTGGTTAACTAAGACCAATAGTTCATGAGGTCCTGGTTCTCTCAAGTGTCTTTCCTTTGGATCTTTCCTTTGTTCTAATTTGTATCATGCTTATTTGTGTCTCCATCTACATGTCTAATCTCCTCCATTACAGTACAGATTCCTTGAGGGCAGGGAGAGTCATAGCTAGCAATTCTACCATGTGAGGCAAACATCCCCAAATATTCCTAGGGTGAAGAGAACAGAAGGCTCCCCCAAATCCACTTCTAAGAGGAATTCAGCGGGGCAGGGGAAGAACTTTGGGGAGAGACCTTAGGATACAAGGCTCCACGGACACTAAGACAATGAGCTACAGGGAGGAGACAGAAAACCTGAGACCTCTCTCCTCACCTCCACCAGCTACTGGTGGAAGAGGAAGGGGGAGAGGAAAGGAAATCTGGTAGCTCCTATTTTAACTAATAAAATAAAATAATTTAACTAGTTCTTGTTAACTAGTTACTAGGCGCAGTTGTTTCTACCAGCTAAAGAATTACAAGCACCTTCTAAATGTTGGTACCTTGGGGAAAAGTTAAGGGCTTTAAGGACAGGGACTTTCTTATCCATCACTGAAACCCCAGCCCATTGCAGTGCTGTGTACACAGTGAGTGTTTAATAAATGCTCGTAGAATTAAATCAAATATAACCTTCCCCTCCCAACATATACGTGACTCAAAGATTGTCTCTTAAAACTTCATGGTCTTTTTTTTTCCTTTTTTAGATTTCATCTTTATCAGGAAGCCTGCACAAAGGAAGCTTCAGAAAGTGCCTTCATTCCCTCAAAGAATAATGGGAACTCTCCCTTTTCCAGATCCTTAAGATTTACAGAATACCTTTGTCACAATAGCCCAGTGAGGTGGGCAGTGACAGTGTTATTTTCCTCATAATGGTGGTTCAAATATTTGTACCCCTATTTAACAAGTGAAGAAAACAATGCTCAGAGAGGTTAGTGACTCCTCCAAATTCACACAGCTTATAAATCTCTAGTTTCCAGGTGTGTCAGAGTCTCCACCTCCTTCCTAAAGCCTTTCCCTAATTCTATCAGATCAGTCATGACTTTCTCTTCCTAGTAACAACAGCACTTTTTTTTTAATGGTAACTCTCCAATGTACTTATGTAATTCTGAATATCTGCCTTGATTTCTTATCATCCTTCTAAACCATGAGTTCTACGAAGTATCAGAGGATAATAATAGCCAACATTGACATGTTGCTTTAAGGTCTGTGGGCAGCTTGGTGGCACAACGGCTAGAACTTTGGGCCTGGAGTAAGGAAGATTAATCTTCAGGAGTTCAAATCTGGCCTCAGACACTTACTAGCTGTGTGACCCTGGACGAGTCACTTAACCCTGTTGGCCTCAGTTCCTTCTCTGTAAAATGAGCTGAAGAAGGAAATGGCAAAGCACTCCAGTATCTTTGCCAAGAAAACCCCAAATAGAGTCACAGAGAGTCAGACATGATTAAAACGACTGAACAGACAATGTAAGGTTTGCAAAGGACTTTACATACATGTGCTATTTCATTTGACTCTGCCCCCCAAACCCTATGAAGTTTATTACAGGTTTTATTATCTCCATTTAATAGAGCCAGAACTGGGAAGATCTTATTTTACAGATGTGGAAACTGAGGCTGAGAGGATATATGATTTCGTTGAGATTTTTTTTGGAAGGCAATTGGGGTTGACTTGCCCAAGGTCACACGACTAGTAAGTGTTGTGTCTGAGTCTGGATTTGAACTCAGGTCCTCCTGACTCCGGGGCCGGTACTGTATTCACCTAGCCACCTCTTTCATTGAGATTTTGCAGCTAATAAGCATCAGAGATGTAATTTGAACCAATGTCTTTCTAACCTCAGGTTTCTCACTGTCCACTGGTTTCTCACTGCCCACTATACCTCATTGTTTCTCCAGATCCTAGGATTCTAGGTTTAGAGCTGGAAGTCAAGGCAGGGTCTCTAAACTTTACATCTCCCTCAGTCCTGACACAGGGCCCTGCACACAGTTGGCATCATATAAATATAGTTGTACTCATATTTGTAGGTATGTACCATAGGCTGCCCTTTCCAGAGTGCCCCAGACCCCTGCTACACGTCCTGTTTGTGGACTGAGGCTTCTGACTTCATGTTGGGGCTCTGGTTTCCGGCTGGTACCAGTTTAGAAACTGAATTCCACACTGAAATTACTGGCTACAACTTAATTTGATCAAATTAAAACCTTTCCATATTGGTGAGTCTGGGGCTGCCCCTTCCAGGACCCTGGGACTGAGAGATGCTTTACTTTGCCCTTCCTGATTGGCACTGACCACTAGATGTCCCACTGACTCCCACGTCCAGGTTGTCTCTAAAGCCTGACCAAAAGAGTTTCTTGGGGGATGGAGAAAGGAGGGGGGCACTGTGTGAATGTTACCTGAGGGAATTTCTTCACCCCCTTCCTCCTTCTCTCCTCTCCCTCACGGCTGAACTCTTGGCCTGACTGTTGTTGGGGTTTGTAGGTAGGGTTATTGAGCTAGCCTTCCAGTGTCTAGGGTACAGAGATGTCCCCTGCTCTTCAGGACCCCTTCCCATGTCACTGTTGCTGTCCCTGTGGGAATCAAGCAGCTGGAGTGACTCAGGGAGACAGGAAGGATGGGGGTGGAGGGAAGTAGCTCTGCCAGCTGGTGCTCAAAAAGACCTGAGGCTCATGTACATCCATCCAATGGGAGCTCTGAGGCTAGTGGGGGAGGAGGGAGCTCCCTTCTCTTTTGTGACAGCTCCCCTTCTTTTCCCCTTCAAGGATACTGCATTCACGTGTTTTGTAACCAGATTGTATCTGCAGGGTTTCTGGGAATTCTTAGACCTGGAAGTAACCTTACATATCTTCTAATTAGGGTACCACCCCCTCATTTTACAAATGGGGAAATCAAGACCCAGAGTGGGTGACTAACTTAGGGTCACACAATCGCCCTGTCATCCCACTCTGTAATATCAAAGGGCAATGACAAGGATTGAAATGAGGAATTATGTCCTTGGTTGGTACTTGAGTTTCAGAGTGCCTCTCTGGGCCTCAGTTTCCTCCTCTGTAAAATAAGGGAGTTAGATGAGATGATCTCTCAGGTCCCTTCCAACTCTTTAACCATTTCACAGATGTGATGCAGTAACAGTTGCATCAAAGGGGTCCCCTAAGGGAGGACTTCATTTCCAAGTTTTTCTGACACTGGGGAGCCCCTGTTCACATTCTCCTCCAGCCCCAGGCAGTGGAGGTGGAGGGGGGAGAAGGGAAGGGAAAGGATTACGAAGGGATTGAGCAGATACAAAATTAAACACAGCTGCCATGAGAGAAGGATGGGACCTCCTTGTCCCTTGGGATTTCCTGGACCACAATCTGAAGGGCCCTGGCCCAAATTCAATCTCATTCTCAAAAAAAAAAATCACCAAATTCTTAGGGGTGGCAGGGTGCTTGAAAGAGCACCTGGTGTGTTCCTCTGCCTTCAGGACACGGCATACCCACCCCAAGTGGCCCAGACAGATCCAGAGGTTATCCTATTTTTAAAGCTCTCCCCCAGGCACCAGCGAGGCCAGTGCTATAAAATCCTCATTGTTTTTTAAGGCTTCCTGCCAATGTCCCATGTCCTACACTCAACCAACTCAGAGGACACCCATAAATGCGTGTGCATCTGCCTGGACAGGATCATGGAATGTTAAAGCTGGAGAGAACTTCAAAAAGCACCTTCTGCCTTCCCCTCATTTTACAGATGAGGAAACTAAGGCATCTGGAGCTTAGATGGTGTGCTCAGGTCACACAGCCAGCCTTTGAATATAGGCCTTCTGGCTTGGCAGTCCAAAGCTCCTTCCCATACACCCCATATATGTTTCTCATGGAGGACCAGAAGGCTGGAACACCTGAATTTGAATCCTGCCACAGTCACTCTCTGTGTGACCCTGGACAAGCTGTTTAGCCTCCCTCTGCCTCAGGCTCCTCATCTGTAAAATGGGTATAACAATAGCACCTACCCCCCAGGATTCTTCGGGCAGCTAGATAGTACAATGATTAGAGTGCCTGGCCTCGAGTCAGGAAGACTCATCTTCCTGAATTCAAATCTGAGCTCATACACTTACTAGCTGTGTGACCCTGGGCAAGTCACTTCACCCTGTTTGCCTCAGTTTCCACATCTATAAAAATGAGCTGGAGAAGGCACCACAAACCACCCCTGTATCTTTGCCAAGAAAACCCCAAACGAGGTCCTGACAAGTCAGATAGAACTCCACAGCAACAGTAACCACCCGGGATTCCAGTGAGGATTACATGAGAGCACTTGGTAAGCACAGCTGAGAGTGGCGAGCCATCCAGTAACCCTGCAGCCTAGGGCAGGTCACTTTCCCTCTCCAGGTCTGTAGCTTCCTCTCCCTTCCTCCCTACCATCTCCTGCTGGCCCACGCCTACCTGCTGCCCAATCTGCTACCTTCCTTCCTGCCAGCTGAAAGATTTCACCTTCTGAAAAGAAGGCCAGGCAGCAAGAAGATCCCCATGAACTCATCCGTACCCAGAGTTAATAAAACGAGCCAGGAGACCTCTGGCCTAACATTGAACTGTCCTCCATCAAGTTCCCAATCAGAATAATGCTTTACCAGCACTATAGACACAGACCTTCTCGGCAACCTGAGGGGATGAAACTAACTCCCTTCCTCTTGATGCTGTTAATGACATTACATTATCTTAATAAGGTTCTACGAGTTGCCAGAAGTTAGGAAATTAAAAAAAAAACCCTAGCAGAGGGACTGAAACCCAAACAAACAAAAAACCCCAACAAAACAGCTCTCAACATTGCTCTGGGAAGGTTGGGGGAGGGGGTGTGTGTGGGGGCTTTTTTTAGTTAGGCTTGTACCTGAAGGAGGAGATTTGGGTCTAAAAGTGGTCTGTTTTCCTGCTTGCTGGTGATGTAACAGGATCATAAAAATAATATTATCTGGCATTTATAGGGGGAGCTTTAAAGAATTCAAATTTCCTTCTGTTCATGGACTCATTTGAGGTTCACAACCCTGTAAAGTAGTTATTACAGATTCTATTCCCATTTTACAGATGAGAAAACTGAGACTCTCAGATGCTGTTACATGTTCAAGGTCACCACACAGCTCATAAGTGTCTTCCTAACTGTAGTTCAACCAATCTGTCTTATTTCAACATACTAGAAGGAAGGACAAGAAGCATCTAGTTTGGCCCTCTCTAACTCCCAGGACTACAGTTTGAAATACTCCTTCCCAAGGGTCTAGAGGTGAACATGAAACACAGTAATAAATAGGCCACTAGACAAAAGTCAGGAAGACTGGGTTCAAATCTTGCTTTAGAGATTTACTGTGTAACCTGGGGTAAGCCACTTAATTGCTCTGTGCCTCAGTTTCCCAATCTTTAAAATGAGGAGGTTGGACTTGATGGCATCTAGCTTCCAGCTCTAAAACTATGATCCAACTGGCTAGAGACAGAAATCTGTCTCTTACAATATGTGTCAGTCAATGTCATTTCCTGTACATTTTGTCTCACTAAACCAAACTATAAGGTCCTTCCATTCTGTATTCACCTTATATCTCTTTTTGTCCCGAGTACACAATGTTGGGCACCCATAGCCCCCAATATAAAATTATTTGCTAATCCTAACCTTGACTTTGGTGGCTATGATTCAAGGGACTGAGTCCTTTGACTGTAGTTGGATCTGTACCCCTCCTTGGGAGCAGAACCCACAGAGAACTCCCTTCTGTTTGTCTGAAATCCCACCTATCCTGCAAGGCCCACCTCAAGTCCCACTGCCTCCATGCCTCCTTCACTGACCCCTCTAGCCCCCACTAAGTTTCCTGTCCTCTGATTTTCTACGGCAGTTGCGGTCTGTACATAACTTTTACCTGCCAGTCTTGGGCTATTTGATGTTATTTCCTGCCACCCTCAACCTCCAACCATCTCCAAAGGATATCCTGCATGCCTGGAATTCACTGATTCCCCATCTCTGCTTATTGAAATCCTTTTTAATTCTTCACACCTCAAATCAGGCGCCTTCCCCGACTCTCCCTTTAAACAAAAATGTTCTCAGATTTTTAGTTCACTTTGTCTCTTTTCTTTATCTTATTAGATTCTTTCTGACATTCATCCATCCATTGCATCCTCCCAATTGACTGTAAACACCTTGAGGGTAGCAGCAGCTCATTCCTCATACTTGTATTCCAGGTGCCAATGTGTGTCCCCTATCTCCCCAGTGAGACTGTAAGCTTCCTGAGGACAGTGACTGTGTGTTACACTTCACTGAATCTCCCATCAGGGGATTCTGTTGGCAGTGAAGTCTGCCTGCTGGCACAGGGAGCCCCGTCCTAGATAGGTAAAAGTTAGACGGCACCAGGAGTGGCTTTTCTGTTGGTTAGTGCCTCTTTATCTTTGTCCCTTCTAAATGTGTGCCAGGGACAACAGAAGAGAATCCAGGATGAATTCCTGAGTAAGCTCACCCAGAGGCCTATTGTTGAGTCCTGTGGTTTGCAGACTATTAAAATTATTTTCAAACAGTTCTCTGTCTGAGACCTGTTGGAATTCTCTTGTTGCTAAGGGCAAAAAATATTCTGGTCTTGTCAGAAAGCTTTGACAATGTATATTTTGCTTGTCCTGAATGAATTTTACCCAGCAAGCTACAGAGTCAGGAATCTAGCATCCCCTTACACAAGGATGGACTTTTCAAAGGAGTTTCAAAGCTCCTCAAAGGCCATCCAGGATTGTGCAAGAAAAGATACGTCCCTGACACAGTGTTTGTATAGATTGCCACCTCATTCCTTCTCTTCCTCTCCACCTGACTATTAGCATGAGGGTTTCCAGGTCTTTTAGCAGAAGACTGTTATGGAACAGCTGTTATCTCTGGCCTGGATTAATGGAATGGTCTAATTGTTCCCCCTGATTCCAATTTTTCCCCTCTCCACACAGCTGCTAAAATAATCTTGCTAAGGCCTAGGTCTGACCGGATCACTCTCCTGCCCCTGAATCTTTAGTAAGTGCTGCCATAATAAAATATTTTAAAAATAATATTTATATAATTATTTATAAAAATAATATTTATATTTATAATGTGCCAGGAACAATTCTAAGTGCTTTATGAGCACTATTTCATTTGATGTTTGTCATGAAAGAACCTGAGGCAAACAGAGGTTAAGTGACTTGCCCAGGATTACACAGCCAGTAAGTGTCTGATTTGAACTCGGGTCTTCCTGACTTCAGGCCCAGTGCTCTATCTAATGCACCATGTAGGATAAAATACAAACTCTGTATGGCATTTAAGGCCTACAAAAACCCAGCTTCTTTCTGGTCTTATTTCATGTTTCTGCCTTTCATGAACTCTATAGTCAAGCTGAACTGGATAGTAACCATTCCCTTCTCTTCTTCTACCACCCTCCACCTCTGACCTTTGTGGAAGTCATCCCACATATATCCTATGAGCTGACTCTCCATCTGTGCCCATTGAAATCCTTCTGTTTTTCCTTCACAGCTTAAATCAGGTGCCTTCCCCGACTCTGACCTCAAAGTGTTTTCTTCTTCAATTTTTCTAGTGTTCTTTTGTTTCTCTCCTTTGTCCTGTTACATTCTTGCTTGCATTGTGCTTAGTCATCCATTCATCATATCCTCCCCAAAAGGGGCGTCTAGGTGACACAGTCAACAGAGCACCGGCCCTGGAGTCAGGAGGACCTGAGTTCAAATCCGGCCTCAGACACTTGACACACTTACTAGCCATGTGACCTTGGGCAAGTCACTTAACCCCAACTGCCCTCCAAAAAAAAGGCAACCCCCCCCAAAAAACATTATATCCTCCCCATGGACTGTAAAAACCTTGAGGGTGGTAGCACCTCATCCTTCATGTTTGTATTCCAAATGCCTAGCACACACAGTATGTGCCTGACAAATAGTTTTCATTGTATTTTATTGAACTGAATGCTCTAACTGTAAGGGATGCTGGAGGAAAGGGATTTACAGGATCATAGACTGGAGCCTGAAGCCTGGAGTGGGACTGGTCACTTGGCTAAGGTCACATAGGTAGCAGAATCTGAATTCAAACCCAGGTCTTTTGACTCTAAATACAGTATTCTAGGCAGGTAGGTGGCTCTACGGACATAGTTAAGAAGACCTGAGTTCAAATTTAGCCTCACATACTAGCTTTGTAACTCTAAGTCATTTAACCTCTGTTTGCCTCGGTTTCTTCAACTATAAAATGGAGATAATAATAGCACCCACTTCCCAGGGTTGTTGTAAGACTCAGATGAGATAATATTTGTAAAGTTCTTAGCACAGTGCCTCGAATACAGCATCATTTTTCTTTGCTACCAAATTCACTTGGCTCTCTCAGGTCCAGACCGATAGGGCATTTTCACCTTGGAAACATTTTCTAATTTTTTCCTTTTGATCCACACTTACCCAAGGAAACTAGGAGCCAGAGGGCATGGTAAGCCTGGTTAGCAGGACGGACAAGGCTCCCAGGTGGTGCCAAGCATTATTGGCTTGCACGCCTGCTGTGGACTGGCAGGAGCTGTGGGGGCCTGAGGACACTGAGAAATATAGTCCCGGCCAAGAATAGCAAAGCTCAGCCTTGATGCAAGTCTTAGGGATGATTCAGGACCTGGATTAGGTCAATGGAAGGATGACAGGGTGGGGATTTCACAAGATCAGCTCAAGGATTTAGCTGAAACACATAGCAGATTCATCAGTGAAACAAGGATAGCGATGCATCACTTCCAACAGGGACACATCCCCTGTTGCCTGCCATAAAGCTGCTGGGTCCAGTTGCCAACCATCGGATGAAAGCATCAGGCAGAGCATTATAGGAAAAGGATTAGCTGTAAAATTTTATACATAAAGAAAGGCCTTTAACTCAGTCCCTGTGAGGGATGAATGAGAGGTTGAAAAAACCAGCTTCTTAACCATGGACCAGAACTTACACATCCAAATGAGTGCTGTACCCTTCAAAGTAGTCCCCTTGGGAGCTTATAGACTTATTTCAGGGATATTGCCATTACTCATCACATGTTTAGAGCTCCCCTTTGGGAACTGCCTTCAGAGCCAGATTATAAGACAGAAAAGAAAATCAGCTTCATCTGTTTATTGTTTTTTGTTTTATTTTTGCTACAGACCTGTGGTTTCATCACTAGAAGGAATGCCCAGTGTGGAAATTCCATCCACTGACATAGACTGGCAACTCATCTCTAATTTATATTTTTAGGGAGTTAGTTGCCTTGGAACACCAAGAGGCTTACCTCCTCACCAATGGTCATACATGATCTGAACTCAGGTCTTTTCATTCCGAGGCCAGCTTTCTACCCATCAGGACACTGCCTCTCCACTGCCTTTTCTCTCCCCAAGGCCCACCTT
>NW_027185674.1:4257629-4289917 GCF_028583685.1 Petaurus breviceps papuanus | reverse complement strand
CACTGGAGCCAGTGCTCTTACTCACTGAGCCACCTGGCCACCCCTGGCCCATCTTATTTTCAACCCAAAACATTGTTTGATCTCCTTCACCAGCCTTGGCTCTGGATTCCATTTGGCCATTCCCCAAAATCAAATCCATCCACAAAGGACAGTGTGCTCTCATAGATGACTATGCTGCTGATAATTATGTCCCCAGGTTGTATCCAGAAAAGATCATAGAGTTGGAATTTGGTCATTGTAGCTAGCCAAAATAAAGGAATTGGGGTTTTTTTAGTGCCTTGGATGGACTGTTAGGGTTGTCTTCATGCATCTGAGGGGCTGTCATGTGGAAATAAGATTAGACATTTTATTTAGTCCAGAGGCCAAAGGTCAGTGTGTGGGACTTTGGGGGGCCAGATTTTAGTTTCACTCAAGGAAGAAACTCTTGCCAAACAGAACTGTCCAGCAATGGAACAGGCCGCCTGGAAGGGTTTTAACTTCTGCATCATTGGAGAGGGGGTAAGCAGACTTGTCAGGGATTAATAATAATGACTACTCTTAGGTGTGTTAAGTGCTTTCTTTCAATGTAACCGGGATTCATTCTTGCTTCTGAGAAGGTTGGGTTGGCCTAGATGCCTCTACCATTCCTCCCAGTTCTGAAACTTTGTGGTTCTATGATTACCTATTTGAAAGAAACAAAACATTTTCATATATTAGTTCTGGTCTGTTTCCAAAAAAAAATCGATTCTAACACTACTTGACATGTGGCAGACACAATTTCTCACTAATCCAGATTCCTAGGATCATAGTTTTAGAGTTGGAAGGGACCTCAGAGGCCATCTAATCAAACCTTTTCACTTTGTTGTTCAGTCATTTCAGTCGTATCTGACTCTTCCTGGCCCCATTTGGGGTTTTCTTGGCAGAGATATTGGAGTGGCTTGCTATTTCCTTCTCCACTTCATTTTACAGATGGGGAAACTGAGACAAACAGGGTTAAGTGACTGGCCCAAGATTTCACAGCTGAGGCCAGATTTTAACTCAGGTCTTCCTGACTCTAGGCCCAGACTCTATCTACTAGGCTACATAGCTACCGTGTTTCCCCGATAAGAAGACACTGTCGTCTTATATTTTTTTTTAAAGAAAAACACCAGAGGGCTCATTTTCAGGGGAGGGCTTATGTTGTCCTGCCTCAGCTCTCCTCCGCGGCACTGCTCTCAATGGCGCCAGCAAGCAAATCACTGGGGAAGAACAGGATGACGCGCTCACTGCTGCAGCTCTGATTGGATGCAGCTCGGAGCGCGGCATGCGTTTCACGGTGGGGCGGGGACGGTGCATACAGAGGGTACCGTAATGTAGCGTGTAGCTCAGGGGATCACCTTCACTACAGTAGCAATCTCAATAGGGCTTATTTTCGGGGGAGGGCTTATTTTAGAGGAATCTTACACAGTAAGGGGAGGGCTTATTTTCGGGATAGGTCTTATTATCGGGGAAACACGGTACCCCGCTTCTCAGTTTACAGGGGAGAAAACTGAGGAGCAAGGGAAATGCAGGGACTTGTCCAAGGTGACACATCAGAGGTTGATTTTGAACCCAAGCCCTCTAACTCCAGTGTCAATGCTCCTTCCAATACATCACACCCCCTCTCTAATAAATGGTGCCTTTTAGTGGTCAGTCAGCTGGCTACTTTGGCATTACCATCCACATAACTTTTCCTAACATAAAAACTGTTTTGGAATTGGTAGCATACTCATGTTTGCTGGCTATTCTGGTGAATGACAGTCTCCAAAATGAAGTTGGTTCAAAATATGTGATGGGCAAATCTGACCTGAAATTGTCCTACCAATCTTACGATAAGGAGCACTACAAACCAATGTGCTTCATTATCTGGATGGCACAGACATCATTGGAATTTTTTGCAAGACGATAAGCTCCTGTTGTTTTTTGTTTGGAGGCAATCTGGCTTAAGTGACTTGCCCAGGGTCACACAGTTAGTAAGCATCTGAGGTTGGATTTGAACTCAGGCCCTCCTGACTCCTAGGCTAGTGCTCTATCCATGGTGCCATCTAATTGTCCCTCCTGTTGTCGTTTTAAATTTTTTAATAATTATTTACTTTTTTTCTGATTTGTCATGAAAACAAGAACAGACAATAGGAGATGTAGCACAGTGTGGGAGATAGAAATTGGGCCTGGGTTTCCAACTCCCACTCCCAAAGACCTGGGTTCAAGTCCTTCTTCTGACACATACTTGTGGGTCCCTGGTCAAGTTACCTAATCTCTCATTGCTCCTGGTAACTCTCTGAGATTATAAACCAAAGAAAAGACCCAGATCTGCATTGGGAGTGGGTGCTCATCCTGGATACTCCCTGCACTGATGAGATCATAGGTCTGACAACAGACAAACATAGAAATATGGAAAAGAATAAAAGGATGTCCAGCCCCCAAAGTTTGCCCTGAAAGTGGTTAAAGCAACCTTCTCGGTGGCTACTACTGCCTTCTTGGCAGCTGGTTCACACGATCAGGTTATCTTCTCAGGACCCCAGTGAGAGATGGAATCTCTCCTGAGACTCCTTCAGTGACAAAAGCAGTATAACCTCAGGGAAATCTCTTCCTCTCTCTGGGCCTCAGTTTCTTCCTCTGAATAAGATGATATCTAAAGTCCCCATGAATAAAAAAATGAAAACAAAAATAGAGTCCCTGGGAATGCTAACATTCTGACTCACTGGACCTGGAGCTTGGACCTAAGAGTAGAGACTGTTTTTTAGCCTTTCTTTACGCCCTTAATGCAGTGTCTGACACATAGGTACTTAATAAGTTCTGGTTGACTGAGGGACCCTCCCAGATTTCAGTTTGGGCTCAGTCCAAACTCCCTAGGCCCGTCCTTCCCTCTCCTCCCCCTAAGTCCTCATCATTCCCCTGCCTTTCTCTCTGCCGCCACCCCAACCTTCCCTGGCCTCTGGGAGCACACCTGGTAAATCGAACCTCACAGATGTTACACATATACGGCTTCTCCCCTGTGTGTGTCCTCATGTGCCGTGGCAGCTTCCCCGCCCCCATGATGATCTTATGGCAGATGGGGCACTGCTGGGATGCCTTGGGCTTCAGCTTCCGTTCCTCCGCCAGCGGCCACGGGGGAAAGATGCTGCCTAGGTGGGTGGCACTCAGGAAGTTGAGATAGGCGCCATAGTCGGTCTCAGCCTTTATGGGTCCCAGGGGGCCCCCGGGGAGGTCAGCAAACACATCCTTGAAAAAGTCACCAGGGAAGGGTGGTGGTGGTGGGGGCGGGAGCTCCTCCTTCTCTTCTTCCTTGATTTTACGTTTTTTGATGACCAGGTCTAGGGGTCCATTGTCCATGGGCTGTTCAGGCAGCTGGGCAAAGGCACCAAAATCTCCAGGCCAGAGGTGCGGAAAGAAGCCCGGGGAAAAGGGTGATAAGGCAGGCCTTCTGTCAGGGATGTTGGCTTTGGGGTAGAGGTTTTCTCTCAGTAAAGATTCGATGGAAAAATCACGGATGACCCCCAGATGACCAGGACTGCCGTTCGCCTGGAAAGGGTTGGAGAAGTCCCTGGGGGTGTCTGCATAGGCCTTCTCTGTGAGGTGATCTGTCCTAGAAGGGCTTTGGTGGCAGCTGACATCCTGGGCATCAGGCAGGTTTTCCTGGTCGGCAAAGTCCTCCGCCTCATCATCTTCATCCTCGTCATCTTCATCTTCTTCTTCCTCATCCTCCTCCTCCTCCTCCTCCTCCTCATCATCATCGTCATCCTCTTTGTCATCCTCCTCCTCCCCATCTCCTCCAGGCTCCATAATCTCCAGGCACACATTAACAATGCACTGGATCTCCAGCATTTTGGCAGCATTCAGGATGTGTTTGACATTGGAGGCTGTGATGGTGAGGGTGGATGTGTAGGCAAACTCCAAGATGGCAGCCAGCGCCTCTGGCTGGACAAAGTCAATCTCATAGACATAAGGCTGGTCAGCTAAAGTGCCTGCTGTGAAGAGTTTCTTGAAGTACTTGCTACAGGCAGCTAGGACTGACCGGTGGGTTCGGTATTCCTGCTCCTGGACCACCAGCAGGACATCACAGAGCAGGCCGTCATGCCGCTGTTCATTCAGGCTACACAGGACTTCACTGCTGTGGTTGGGGAAGGGAATGCCAATCAGTTCATCAATGCCATTGGCCATGTTCTCATCCAGAGCCCTGCAGGGACACAAGGCACAAGCCAGGGATTAGGAAAGGTGTCTATAATGGAAAAAAACCAATCCCACAAGACCTGGGAAAAAAGGACATTCTGGTCAGACTGGCATACTCATTGTGTCCTTGTCCGGAGGTGTCAGACGTGGAGCACACAACGCAAAATCCCAAGTGCACCAGATTAAACTGCAGTTGGGAAATATTTAGCAAATAGATAGTTAACAAAATAAATACTACAGGACATAGATGATGTTACTACGTGATTTTCTAATCACTACACAGTCCACAAGGATCCTTCTGTATGGTTTAGAGACTGTTTCAATTTGAGTTTGATACCACTGAATTCTAGGTAAGTCATGATAGTAAGCTCATTCTTGCTTCTCTGATTTTATTCACGTTATTCTTTCTCATCAATTTGATTCAGCTAAGGTTTCATTTAATGCAGTTCAACAAATATTTAGTGTTTACTGTGCACAGAGTACCAATATTAGAAGCTGAGGGAGGAAAAAACACTTAGAAAAGACATAGTCCCTGCCTTCAAGGAGATTACAGTCTAGTGTATACATAAAACATCAATACTGTATCCAGAATATACAATATTCCATGACAAGTGTACCAGAGTTACAAAATAAAATATTAAATGCGGTTTGAGATAGAAGGTTATTCCTGACACAGTATAGCCAGAAGCCTCCATGCAATGGGAACTCCACTCTCCATTCACTCCATTCACTCCATTCTCTCTACTCTATCCAAATCTCGCTCACCCCTCAGGACATAGTCTATGCCACCTTCTCCAGGATGTCTTGCTGGCCCATCCCAGAACTGTGATTTCTCCATCTTTTGAACTCTTCCGGGGCTTACTGTCTGTACCCACTGGACATTTACCATATGCTTCCTTAAACTGATATGTACCTCCTTCATGAGTATACATCCTGCCTACCCAATAAGACCATAAATGCTTTGAGAGGAAGTTTTATGTCCTATATTTCTTTGTATCCTCAGAGCCTAGAATAGGGTCAAAGCAAATATTGACACTCAATAACACTTGTTGACTGCCTAATATGTTTGTTCCTGGCAAACTTTTAGAGAATTATTATTATTATTATAGGGATGGCAATTGAACCTGTCAAAAAGGAAATGGTGACCATCGAGAGCCAACATGGCTTCCAAGAATGAGTTACACTAGATTAAATTAATTTCCTTTTATTTTTTGGTACTGCTTACTAGACTTTGTGTCATGTTTCTATGCTCTGGCCTCCATCTTGCACTCTAGCTCTGCTCTGGATCTTGGGCTTCTGAGTGGTGAACATTTCACCATAACCAGCCCAACTCAGACCCACCATATCACTTCTCCCTGGGCAACTCCATGTCCTGCTGCCACACCCTTCCTTGCCATCTCTGCCTCTGGAAATAGTAATCATGCCAAGACTACCATACCTGGAAAGAAAGTATAAATCAGTTGCCCTATGACCCCATTCACCAAGCCTGTGATTTCCCTTCCCAAAACACTATTTCCTGGCTGCAACTTTTCTATATAGGTTGTCTTCTATTATACCATAAAGTCTTTGGCAGCAAGAATCATCATTTTTTCTTCATTTATTCATTCGTTCATTTATTCATTCACCAGGAAAACACTGTAAAAATAGATTAGCTAGATCTTAGCAAGGCATTTGTCAAATTATCTCACCCTATGCTTGTGGAAATGATGGTAAGATATCAGCTAGATTATGGTACAATTAGGCAGATTTAGAACTGTTTGAAAGGTCACACAAAGTATACTCATTAACAGTTTAGTATCAACTTGGAAGAAGGTCTTTTACCGGAGTGCCTGGAAATCTCTGCCTGGCCTTTGGGCTATAAACATTTTTATCAGTGACATGGATAAAGGTATAAATGGACTACAAGCCTAATATAAGTAAACTCTGGCTTATGAGAGTTTAAAAATGCTATTGCAATACTTGTCTGAATCGTCAGGCCTAGTGCTCAGAAGGAAAGAGCTGATCGTTTTGCTGCTGTGTGCTAAGATACCAGGGGACCTGGTGGTAGGGTAGCTCAAAGTACTCTCCTCAACTCCCTTCCCCACTCCCTACCTGAAACTATTGTGTATGAGGATGCTTGGGAGTAGACCTGGGCCAGTGTGAGTTAACTTTTGCTTCCAGGTGGACTGACTTGGAGCCCAGCTGTGGGCCCTTGGGGCAGGAAGTATAAAAAGGCAGCTCTTGGATCCTGGTGGAGGAACTTCTGAGATCTCAAGAAATTTCCTCGCGAACCCCTTTTACCCGGGGCTACCGAATATGTTTTTTATCAGAGAAATTGCCTGTCCTGACTCTCGGGCTTTGAGTGGTTCATTACACGGGGATGCAATGACACTGGCCTCCCTGTCGTTCCTCTTCCATCTCCTGACTCCATTTGTTTTTACTGGCTCTCCCTCTTTGCCTTCTGGTTTCCTTCAAGTAGGTCCTAGCTAAAATCCTGCCTTCTGTAAGAAGTTTTTCCCAACCCTGCTTAACCTCATGCCTTCCCTTTGTTGACTGCCCCGTGTCATATCCTGTATGTAACACAGAACAGCCTTTTTATGCACAGTTGCTTCCACATTGTCTCCCTCGTTAAACTGTGAGCTCCCTGAGAGCAGGGCCTGTCTTTTGCTTCCCTTTGTATCTCCAAGGCTTGGCACAGTGCCTGACACATAGTAGGCACTTAATAAATGCTTATTGACTGACCAGATGTGGAGCCCTCTGTCCTGGTCAGACCACATCCAGGGATTATGTCGGGTTCTAGGTACCACATTTTACTAGGAGCATTGACAAACTAAAGCAGGTGACTGGGCCAAGGGGGTCATGCCACCAGGGGATCTCTCAAAGGAAATAGGGATGTTTAGCCTGGAGTAGAGAAGGTTTATATAACAGATGTCTTCAAGCGTTCTCACCAAGAAGAAGGATTAGAATTGGAGTCATTTGGCTCCAGAGGGAAGAATGAGGAGCAATGGGAAAGCTGCAGAGAGGCAGATTTAATCTTGAGATATGAAAAACCTTTTAACCATTAGGGCCATCTCAAAGTGGGATGGGCAGCCTTGGGGGAGAGTGGATGCCTTGTCATGAGAGGTCGAAGGCTAAATGAACACCATGGGGGCATGTCACGGAAGGGATTTTTGGTTGTGTATGGATCGGACTAGACGATCTCCAATATACCCTCCAACTCTAAAATTCTGTGATTTAAGGCAAGTGGCCAAGGACAGTCAGAAGGCAAGATGGGTAAGATGGATTTAGGCAGAAGAGAGGGGGAAAAATCAAGACATAATCATTTTCTGGGCACCAACTGTTAGATTTTAAACTGGAAGAATGATTATGGAAAAGGAAAAGTCCAGTGTGAGATGGTTAATTCTATCTCCCCAACATATTTGTACTTATCCCTTCTCTAAGTTTATACCACTGCCCCCTTAGGTCAGACCCTCCGAACCTCTCTCCTGGACTATTCCAATGGGTTCCTAATTAGTTTCTCTGTTCCCAGACTCTTCCCTCTTAAAACAATATTCCATATACCAGCCAAACTGATATTTAGAGGCGTAGGTCTGACCACATCACTATTCAGCTCAAGAAGCTTCAGCAGCTACCAGTCGCCTCCCTAGTGTGTACTGCGCTCCATACTCCGTGTCTCATGTACCCAAAATGCCCTCCCACCTCCCCTCAACCTTTTGGGATTTTAGTTCTCCTCAAGAGACCTTTCCTTATTTCCTCTGTTAGCATTCTCCACCCCTAATGCTTTGTACTGATTTGGTATACATTCTGACCATTGTAGAATATAAGCTGCTTGAGGGCAGGAACGACCTGACCTTTGTCCTGGGAGCCCGGTACACAATAGGTACTCCGTAAATGCTTGTTGCATTGATTGATTCCAACTCCAAATCCAAGGCTTTCCTTTATACCAAAACTGCCTTCAGTGTCTGCACAAAGCAGATACTAATCACCCTCGGTGTTCATGCCAATGCCCTTGTGGCCCTCCTGACTGCCATGCTTCTGCACGCACTGAGGACCCAGCCTGAACAGAGCTACAATCATTCTTGTGAGAAAAAGAAAAGAAAACAAAACCAGAACAGCCCACACCCCAAAGGGAAGGGCACTGCTTGGAGATTCCCACACATTTATCTGGGAGATGTTTCCTCCCTCAAAGTGTGTGAATGAGAAGTGCCAGGTCTTTGATATGCACCCTGGGAGCCGGCCTTTGGCAGCTGCTCCAGTGAGGCAAGGGTTTTCAAGGGCCCCCAACTTCTTCCTTGTCAGCTCCCTGCTCCTGGCCTCCCACAGGCTGGCACATCCTCCCTGGGGCATTTCACAGAATCATAGATTTAGGACTGGGATGTGCCTTAAAAGGCCACTGAGTTTAACTCCCTCATTTTATAGATAAGGAAACTGAGACCCCAAGAGCCTAAGCACCTTGTCCAGGGTCACATGGCTGGTAAGTATCTGAGACAGGATTTGATTCCAGGTCTTTCTGCCTCCAAATCAGGTGTTCTGTGAACTAAAGCACAATTCTAGGCTGCTTGACAGAGTTTATTTTTTAGTATTTTTTTTTTTGAGGGGAGAAGGCAGGGCAGTTGGGGTCAAGTGACTTGCCCAAGGTCACATGGCTAGTAAGTGTTAAGTATCTGAGGCTGGATT
This sequence comes from Petaurus breviceps papuanus, assembly GCF_028583685.1. Classification (NCBI taxonomy): domain Eukaryota; kingdom Metazoa; phylum Chordata; class Mammalia; order Diprotodontia; family Petauridae; genus Petaurus; species Petaurus breviceps. Next base: position 4,281,094 of record NW_027185674.1, on the reverse strand, counting down.
TGAACTCAGGTTCTCCTGACTCCAGGGTCAGTGCTCTATTCACTTTGCCACCTAGCTCGGCAGAGTTTCTAGGGGTTGGGCATCAACTGTTCCTCAACAAATTAACTAACACATGTAAAATGCTTTGTAAACAAGGTGCTATACAAATGATAGTTATTATCATCATATTACCTCAGAGGGCCAGGTAACTCTCTAGTCATAAGGCAGAGAGAGATCCCACCCTACATCTTCTTTGCTTAGAAGACTAGACTTCCTTCAGAACTTCCTTGGAAGATTCAGACTCACTCCAGGTAGTGAGTGGTTGGGACACACAGTATGAGCCTCTCCAACTACCCTCACCTTGCTTTCTGAACCCTGGCTTCAAAGGGTTAGAGCTGAAAAGTAATAGCTAACAGCCAGGTACCGTGCTAAATGCTTGACAATAATTCTTTCATTTGATCCTCACAACAAACATGGAACAGAGGTTTTATTCCTATTTTACAGATGAGGAAACTGAGGCCAATAGGCCTCAGTTAAGTGACTTACCCCAGGGTCACATAGTAAGCAAGTGTCTGAAGCTGGATTTGAACTCAGGTCTTCCTGACTCCAGGCCCAGTGTTCTATCCACCGAGCCACCTAGCTTCCATCATTTAATTCAACTCCATTTTATAGATAAGAAACCTGAGGCCCAGGGCAGGGAAATGGCCTGCCAAGGTCACACAAGCATCCAATGGAATAAACAGGAATGGAGTTGGGGTCCTCTGCCATGATCTCTCTCTCTTCCCCCTACCTCACTCTGGGACAGCCTGAAAGTGCCCCCACTTTCTTATTTCTCCAAATGAAAATATCACACAAAGCATTCCTCTTCCAAATTTGCTTTAAGGACCTCAACCTGGCCACTTCCTTCTTTCTCTGCATGAAATTCAATTGCATTGCATTAATTCAACAGTTAATGCGAGGATCCCAGAACCAGGGCTGAATGGGCCCTCAGAGACCACCTAATTCAACCCCTTCATTTTACAGGAAAAGAAACCTAGGCTCAATGACTTGCCCAAGGTCACACAGGTAGTAAATATCAGAGGTGAGACTTGAACCCAGGCTCAATTCAAGAATTAAATTCCATTCAATAAACATTTATTTAATGCCTATTATATACCAGGTACTACATTAAGTGTAGTGGGGGGAATGCAAATAAGATAACAAAAGACAGTTCCTCCCCTCAAGAAGTTTCCAATCTTATAGGGGAAGACTACACAAACGGAAGCTAAAATGGGAGGGCGATGGGGCATGGCTCAGGCAGAGCAGCTCATGGAAAATGGAGAGTTTCTTGGAAAGTTCTGAGCCCTCTCTCTGTAAAGGCATGCTTGGGAGGAGTTGATTATTCCATCCTTCAGAGGAGAGAGGCAACCAAGGCAGCTGAGAATTTATTGAGCATCTAAAGCCCAGTCTTCTGAGCTTTTGCCTTCAGAGTCCATACACTGCACCAATCTTGACTGCTCCATAAGAAGTCACTAATAATTAGGCAAATTAAAGGCTGCTCCAGAATGTGATTGGATTCTGTGTTTTCTGAGCCAGGGACTTCATGTAGAAGACTGGAATCTCCCATGGAAGCCTGGCCTGGCTGTGGGGTATAGGTTCAGGGATGGGTCCTTTGGATCGTGGAATCTGGAAAACAACTGGTTTGCAGCTGAGATGTTAGGGAGACTTCTGAACGTCACCAGAGTTCCTCTCCTCTCCCCATCAGGGCCAAGGGACCGGGGCAAATCATATTCTATCCCCTTCCTCCATAGGTTTATCCAGGCGAAAGAAGGTTTAAATGAGTAACAGTGGTAACCTTGAAAAGGAAAAGAAGCTACAAGGAGCCTGAGGCTGAGGGACAGGCCTCCTACTGGGTGGATGAGGGGTGATTTTGCCAATGATATGAACTGAGTGCATGTATGAGGGTTGGAATTTTGAGCCAGTTGGCAAGGCCGCCTCCCCAGTGTCTGCTCTCTGAGTCACTGCTCATTTTCTGTACTGGTAGTGGGATGGGGTGGGGTGGTACAGGGGGCAAAACAGCAGGCCCAGAGGCAAACTAATGTGCTCTGAATGTCATCTCTGATACTGGGAGAGCCTTGACATCTCTCCCTCCTCTTTTTCCTGCTTTTCCTGCTCCACTCCCATCAATGTCTGATTTTCCCAGCAAGGAGAATGGGAATGAGAGACAATACAGAGCAGTGGAGCCTTGGGAAACAGCTGTTGGAGAAGCACCAGCCAGAGGTCACAGTGCATGAGGGGAGGCTGCTTTGGGTGGAGCTTTCCTGGGCTGCTGCCTTCCTGACATACTTGAGGGCCTCTAGCTTGGGAGACTCAGGTCCCCTCACACAGCCCCACAGGAGGGGCCTGGGCTCCATCCGCTTTTCTCCAGCCCCTGAAGCAGACACTGAACTGCCTCCCACAGAAAAAGGGGCCTTCATAGACTTTTGAGTCCAACTCTCATCCTTTTACTAGTAAGAGAGAGGGAGGTGACTTGTTCACACAGGGAGCGAATGGCAGAGCTGGGCTATTAACCCTGTTCTTGGTCTCCCAATCCAGCTCTCTTCCCACTCTATCAGGCTGCCTTAGCCCCACTCTAGAAAGAAAAGGTTTTCTGACATACTCTCCTCCCCTGCCCCCCATCACAGATGAGGAAAATGAGGCACACTGTAGCCCCAAAGGAAGAGAAGGAACATAAACCAGCCAAGATTTGAGGGGTGGAGAAGAATGAAAACAGGTAAGGGTAAGTCCACAACCCAGGATGCTGTTGGGGAAGAGAGGCTGAAATACAACACACTGGAGGGGGTCCAGGTGGAAGATAGGGAAGGCTGGACATCCAAAATGCAATGGGAGAATGCTGGGCAGTCATTAGGGAGGTAGATGACCAACAGAGAGAAGAAATACTGAAAAGTGAGACGAGAGGCAGGGCAGACAATGCCAGAAGTCTTGGGTTCTAGGGTTGCTTCTATCTAGCTGTGTGGCCCACAGCAAATCTCTTATCCTCTTACCTTCATTGGGCCTCAGCCTTCTACATCTGCAAAATAAGGGAAGTGGACTAAATTAAGGTCCCTTTTCAGCTCGAACATTCTATCCTATGGCCCAAAATGCGACTCTTCTCTCTTCTCCCCACAAGCTCCCAGGAGAGGTTACATAGAAACTTATGTTCACACTAAAGTATAAAAGATAGAGAGCAGAACCTGTTCTGATGATACATCTTGCTAGGAGAGAGGAAATAGCAGGACTCTGGATAAGGTGCTAGAGAAGAGAAATCCCAGATGGGGAAAGAGGGAGGCTGAGGTCACTAAGGCAGCTTTTCATGATTTTAACAATTTTTCTAGCACTTGCACAGGCTAAAAAGGAAGACGTATCTAGGTCATGGCGAAGGTTCAGCAAAGGTAATCATAAGATATGTGCCCAGGATAGGAGGATTAGCCCTCTTGTTGAGGTATTTAAATAACACCTTTTCCTAAATCCTTAATTAAAAGTGGGTAATGCCTCAGGGACATTAACACTCCAACTGAGCCATAGGGATGATGGTGGCAGAAAACATGCTTAGGGTATGGCTACTAGAGGGGAGAAAGCCACCCTGGATTGGTACAGTGTTTTCTAAATTTTAGCAACCTGGGAAAAAGCCCCAGTCACCAAGCCTTAGGTACAGATCAGTGATTCAGAATCCTCTGTCTGTGTAGCTTAGTTTTTTAGTGAACTTTAAATATCTATCTCAACTTTTTAAACATGAAATTATTCTAAAATGTATTATACATACTCTCCCTCCTTAATCAGATGATGAATAACCAAACTTAACCTTTCCTTTATTGTGATTCTGGCTCATCATTATTAACATTTTCAATTCAACAAACATTAATTAAGCATCTTCTATATGGAGAGCACTATGGGTTATACAATGTCTACCGAAGATACTCATTCCTATTCTGTATGTCCTTAAGAGAAGTGTAAACAAAATCTTAAGGGCAGCTAGGGGGTACAATGGATATAGAGCTGGGCCTGGAGTCAGGAAGATCTGAGTTCTAATCCAGACTCAGATACTTAACTAGCTGTGTGACCCAGGACAAGGCACTTAACCTTGTTTGCCTCAGTTTCCTTATATGTAAAATAAGCTAGAGAAAGAAATGGCAAGCCCCTCTAGTATCTTTACCAAGAAAACCCCGAATGTTGGACAAGGATAAACAACAGAGTCTCATATGCTCAGGGAAGTCTTCTTGGAAGAGTTGGCATGAGTTGGGCCTTTAAGGCTAAGTAAGAATTTGACAGTCAGAAAAGGTATACTAGGTACAGGGAACAGCAAAACCAAATATAGAGAGACAGGAGGATGCAGGGAATGTATGAGGACTGCGAGGAGATCAATCTGGCTTATACATAATGTACATAAAATGATATAGAATGAGACAAGGGTAGAACTGTATGATGGAACAGGATTTGGAGGGCCTTGGATACCAGAACAAGGTATCTGATTAATTTGATCATTTTGATAAATTGATAATTAATTTGATAAGCAAAAAAGGGGCTTCCCAAAGGGTAATGATTAGAATGTCATAATGAGATCTCTGAATAAGGAACATTAGTCTGGAAGATGTGAAGGAAGGCTCAGAAGGCAAAGCGTAGGAGAAGGAGAATTTGTTAAGAGGCTACTGTAATAGTCTAGGTGGGTGGTAATGAGAGCTTGCAATAGGGTGGTGGCAATGGGAAGAAAGAATACGGGATAGATGTAAGAGATATTTCCAAAGTGGTATTGACAGGACTTACTAACTCATTGGATATGTGAAAAGAGGGAGGGAGAAGAGTTGGAGATAATGACTGATATTTTGAACTTGAGAGACAGGGTGAATGGTGATGTTATTGGCAGAAACTATGGAGTCAGGAGGAAGGGCAGACTTTGGAAGAAAGAGGACATGTTGGGTTTGAGGTCTATTGGCATCAATGCCTTTTTCATCCTGTGTGGTTCTTGGGATAATAGACAAGATTCACAAAGGTAAGAAGACATGTGTGTGTTACAGTCTTCCTTGGCTGATCTAACTGTAGTCCCCATGCTGATGAGATCACAAATTCATGGATACATCTGAGTATTTAGGAGCTGGTGGTCTCTCTGCCTAGGTGATGTCCTCTAGGGAGATGGCTGTGCAGATCTAGGTAATGTCAAAGGTTGAGCATATAGATTTGGGAGTTATATGTTGACAGTTTAAGATACGAGCATGAATGAGATGATCAATGGAGAGTATAATGAGAGAAAAGAAAGTAGACTAAGGTCACTGTAGTACAGGGGAGACAGAGATCTGATCTCAGAGTTACGAACACCTGGGTTCAAATCCTACCTGATACACAGTGACTGTATGACCCTGAGCAAGAAACTTTATAAATTTCAGAGAAAGTTCTAATCTGAGTTAGCATAAAGAGTAAACTGGGAGTTCCTTATACACCAGTGAAATCGGTCTAGTAAAAAAAAATTACATGTATACACACATACACATGTGTATATGTATACATACATATATCATATATAGATATATCTATATATCTATCTATAGCTATATCTATCTATATGTGAATGAAGTAGCATGGTCCAATGGAAAGTCAGAATTAAATTCAAATTGAATACAAATCCCATATTTCCTACGTGGGGACAGTGAGGTGGTACAGTACATAGAGCACTGAGCCTAGAGTGAGGAAGACAGATGGGAGTTCAAATGCACCCTCAGACAATTACTAGCCTTGTGACCCTGGGCAAGTCACTTGACCCTGTTGACCTCATCTGTAAAATGAGCTGGACAAGGAAATGGCAAACCACTCCAGCATCTTTCCCAAGAAAATCCTTATTGTTTCATGAAGAGCTGAACACAACTGAAATGACTGAATAAGAACAACAAAATTTCCCACTAATTACCTCTGTGACATTGGGCAATTCACTTCTCTGGCCCTGTTTCATTTTCTATAAGATGATGAGGTTGGACTGGATGATCTCCAAGGGCCCTACTAGCTCCAAATCTGTGATGCTAAGACAGAATTTTTGGGGAACTTCAGGAAGCAGACTAGGAATCAGCAAAGGAGACAGGCAGGCAGGTTAGAGGAACATGGTGCTTTTGAAGCCAGGGAAAGACACAGTCTGCAGAAGGCATGAGTAATCAGTAATGTCAGATACTATGGAGGCACCAGTGAGGAGAAAGACTGCAAAGGAACCATGGATTTGGCTACCTGGAAGTTGGTGGTGACCCAAAAGAGAAATTTTAGTCAAACGATGAGAGCAGAAGGCCAGCTCCAGGAAGCTGATGGGAAAGTGGGTAGTGAGGAAACAGAGACATCAGGCATAGACAACTTTTCCAAAAAGTTTGATCATGAAGGAAAAACTAAAGGGGTGACTGTACAGGGTAGAAGGATTAAGGGATGACTTTTTTTTAGAATTAAGGAGAACTGAGCATGATTGTAGCAGAGGCCATAATGGATAGAAAGGATGATGAGTGCTAGACCTAGGCCCTGTAGGAGGCAGGAGGAATGGGATTAAAGGTGGGGGATAGAGGGATTCGTTTTAGCAAAGAGTAAGAATGTCACTTTTCTGAGGCAGAAAGGAAGGAGAGAAGTAAGAAGAAGCTGAGAAATCTTGAGGAAATTTTAAGGAGGTGAGATGAGGAAGGTCTCCTTGGGACAACAGTTCTCAAACTTTTTGGATTCAGGACCTGCTTATACTCTTAAAAACTAGGAAGGAGCTTTTTTTATGTGTTATATCTATGGATATTTACTCTATTAGAAATCAAAATGTCTTAGTATTATGAAAATGGTTTTGAGTTTGAGGATCTCCTGAAGGGGTCTCAGCAATTTCCAGAGGTCCCCAGACCATACTTTGACAACCACTGCCTTGGAAGATCTTAATTTCAGTAAAGTAGGAAATTAAAACATCTACTAAAAATGTGGGCAATGGGCATACAGATAGGGGGCCTGAGGAAACAGAAAAAGGTAGTAAGGAATGAATAGAGAATCGATAAGACTAATATAGTGAAGACTAGCTATAAATCATATATAACCATATAGTATGGTTTATATTTTAAATGATAGTGGTATCTATTTTTGTCCTTTGCTATAATACAGTGAAACCTTCAGGGTTTTGGAGTAATAGAGAATCCTTTCCCCCTACATTAATTATTCTAGACTACTGTACTTTTTGAATTCTTGCGTTTGATGTGTGTATATATGTATATGTGTATATATGTATATATATATAGTTGTTGAATCATTTAAGTTGTGTCCAACCCTCCAGGACCTCATTTAAGGCTTTCTTGGCAAAGATACTAGAGTGGTTTGCCATTTCCTTCTCTAGTTCATTTTACAGATGAGAAACTGAAGCAAATGGGTTAAGTGACTTGCCCAGGGTCACATAGCTAGGAAGCTTTTTGAACTCAGGGAGAGGAGTCTTCCTGACTCCAGGCCCTGACTCTATGCACTATGGCGCCACCTAGCTACCCATTAAGCTCGATGGATATTGGAGTTCTATTTGGTGAAGTATCATTATACTAGGGACAAAGGGTTAAGTGCTGACCTAACAGTAGTAATTCAATTCAATTGAAACATTCTTTTAGTGACTACTGTGTTCCAGACACTAATGCTAAACACTGGAGATACAAACCAATTCGATTTGATTCCATTCTGCAGTGATGTGCTGAGTGCCAAGATTTATCAGGTTCTAGGCTAAATACTGGGGGCAAAAATGTCCCTGCCCCCAGGGAGCTTCTAATGCTGATATCTCATATGCAGATAGTGCCTTATAATTTTGGAGAGCTTTCACATCACTTATCTCTTGGGATCATCACAATAACTTGAGATCAAGAGGGTAGGGACTATTATTCCTATTTTGCTTGTTCAAGTCAACAAACATTGATATGTGACTAACACAGATATTAGTTTCTAGGGAGGAAGATTTAAGAGCTTAATCCTTTCCCCTGCTCTGATAATCTTGGGGCTGGGGGAGGAAGAAGGAGCAGCCAAATTCAGCTGCTAATTGGAAGGGTCAGATCAATCAATCAATGACATTAATTAGGTGCCAACTATATGCTAGGCACTCTACTAAGCTCTGAGGATACAAAAAGAAGGAAAAGACAGTTTTTGCCCTCAAGGAGCTTGCAATCTAATGGAATAGTTGGAAAGGCCAGAACACATATCTTGGATCTGAAATTTTAACCTATGAGAGGTAAAGACTGGATGTAGGGAGATAACAGAAAGAAAGGAAGTTGCAAGATGGAGAGTTTCTTGATGTGCCTGGCTTGCCTTTGTTTACACCCCTGCCAATAAGCAGAGGTAGTCACAGCAAGATATAATCAGCAATCACAGATATTGACAGGATGCTGAGATAAATATTGGAGGTAGGAGATTCAGTCTGTGCAGGATCCCAAGCCTCTATCTCCACGCTGGAGGAGTAGTTAAAATATGAGTCCCAAAGTTCTTGAGTCTTCATTTAAAGACTGGCACTGCTGGATGGCTGAAGCCAACATCAGCTGCAAATTGTTTTGTGTTGTCTTCACCAGGGGGGGAGAACCTGCAGCCTCCAGGCCACATATGGCCCTCTAGGTCCTCAAGTGTGGTCCTTTCACTGACCAAGTTTTACAGGACAAATCCTTTTATTAAGAGGATTTGTTCTGTGCCTGGAAAATAGTAAATACTTAATAAATGTTTATTGTTTGATTGATTACCCAGAATAGAAGCTAGATCAGACAGCCTGGCAGTGGGGACAAGGAACATTTTTCTCTCTCATTAAGGGTGATTTCACAAGGGTGGATGGAAACTTGTTTTCTCAGTCCTAGTGGCTGAGCCCTGGAGGTGAGGAGGAAGGACCCTCTGGGTTCTTGTAGTCGTTGCACATTAGAGGTAAGTAGTCCATGGTCCCTGTCATCAACCACCTCCAGCTGAGCCCCTTGAGTGACCCCAAGATTCCCACACCCTTAGAGAAGCCAATACAACCAAGAACAATTCAAAATGTAACCCTTCACCAAGCTCCTTTTTTCTTTCTAAAGATGCCATCTATCCCCCTTTTTTACTTTTCCTCTTCCCATCACTTCAAACAAAAGCGGTTTTGTCTCTAAGAATAATATATTCCAAAAAAAAGTCATTAGATTCTCTATGCAAAATTCCAGCCTCCCTTTAGAAAGAAGAAAGAAAAAAATAAATCTAAGGGAAAAAAAACAAAGGAGGGGAAGAAAATAAAAGCAAACAGGTTACATGGAAAGAATGGAAGCATTAATCTAAATCTATAAAATTACTAACAAGCAGTTGTGTGGCCCCTTTTTTTCTACCCTATTTCCTCTCATGAAGGCAAAACTATAGGGAAAAAAGATTTGAGAGTCCACAGTAGGCTGTAGCAGCCCTGAGCTCAGTCACTAACTAGCTAGAGGAGCTTTAACTCATAGGATCATAGATAGAGTTGGAGGGGACCTGCAAGGCCACTTAGTCTGTCCCTCTCATTTTATAAATGAAGTTACTGAGGCCCAAGGAACTCAAGTGACCTGCCCAAGGTCACCCAGTTGGTAACTGTCAGAGGCAGGATTTGAACCCAGGTCCTCTGAATCCAGAATTAGTATTTTTCCTAAAGCACCATGCTCTAATTTCAATCTGGGCTTCAGTTTCCTTTTCTACAAAATGAGAAGGTTGAACTAGATGACCTTGAAGTATTCATCCCTTTTTGACATTATATTGTGCTATGATTCTGCCTATAACTGCTTTCTTGTATCTGTGAGAAGAATGGCATGGCCAACAAATATGGCACTCACTATTGACTGGTCCCCCTCTCCCCACCACCTCCTATCTCCCTTCTCTTTTCCCTCTTCACTGGGAGTGACCATAGTGCTGGTTATTGTCCCTATAACATCTGCTGTGGCTGTGGTCCAGAGAAGGAAAGGAGTGTTAAGAAGGGGTGGGCTCGGGCAATGTCTGGGGAAAGAATGTATCTCCACGTGGTCCCCCCTATCAGCAGAAGGAATTTCTGAAACATGTAACCCGATGGTCTCTGACTTTTTCATAGCAAGTGGTTCCTGGGCACTTTACCAGAAGGAGACAGGGAGGGTGAATAGTCTCCAAACTTTGCTATGACTCCCTTATCCCTCATCCCTCCCCATTCTTGATGGCATTTCAACCAATGGGACATGGGAGGATGATTAGGGAGGCAGTCACTGACTAATGAAGACCGGGCAAGGTTGATGACAAGTAATTCACTGAGCAACTGATCAACCAGGCGGGGATGTAGATGTAGACACAGATATAGGGAAAGAAGGGTGTCAGGGGAAATGCTAGTGTCATAACTACATGCAAATCCATTGCACAGACCTGGTTCCAGATGTCTTTTCAGTCCTGGATTCTTAATGGGCCTTGTTTTGTTGAAGTCTCTGTTTCTTTCTACGGCTGTCAGCCAGATCTATTCTAGAGAAACTACTATGGCGCTATGTTGGGCACTATGTGGGAAAGGGAAAGAAAGCTAAGGCACCTTTTGTGTCCTGATAGAGTTGATGCTCTCGGGCAGGGGTGGGGAGTGGAAGGGGGGGATGGGGTTGAGGGGTAGGAGTTATGAGATGAAAGAATGCCCATGAAAAGACAACTAACACAACCCAAAAGCAGCCTTGCATCAGCCAGAAGGACAGATCAAGGAGAGGTTCGGAGAAAGCTTCATGGAGGGCAGTAGGGTCATCATGTCTTGGCCTTTAAAGATGGGCAGAATTTAAAAAAGAAGAGGAAGAAAATGTATTGGTCAGAGAAAATGCTATAAGAAAGGGCAACGAGTCTAGATTAATTTGAAAGTCCTTTCCATTTCTAATCTTACGATCCTTAGGGTAAGAATTAGTCAAAGGACCTGGGTGCCATTTCTTCCTTTGTTTACTACCTGTGTGAACCTGGAAGTCATTTAACCTCTCTGGGCCTCCGTTTGCCCAGAGAAGGTTGGACTAGATAAGCCTAGAAGGGACTAGGGTTTTGAGGTGCCTTTCAGTTTAAAATCTACCATCCCATAATCCTATGACTATCTGTGCTTCAATCAGTTAAAGCCTCAGAGTTCTTAGACAGTCTAATAAACTCTAAGGATGCAGTTTTGGAGGGGGAGGAACTCAGGCAGGGATTGGGGGCATTTATCCCATTGTTCTCAGGTGAACTACTCTCTTCTCCCATTCTCTAACCTTCCACTACACAGCACCCTCCTCCTTTCTGATTGTGCCCTCCCTGGGCCTGGCTGGGTCAGGTACAGTCAGCACAAAGCATGGCCTATGTGGGCTAGGGTGGGGACAGCTAAGTCAATATCTCACGATGGCCCTGGCCAGCACTTTCAAACTGAGGGAGGGGCATGGGTGTGGGGGCGCTATTGGTTTTAGCTCTCTCTGGCCACACCTTCTATCCCCCTGCCCTGGGCAAACAATTAGCACTTGGGCACTGTGTGAGAGCCTTACTTAATGCCAATTATTTGTTCTGAGGGTTTTACTATGAGGTTGCTGTTTAACCAGACATCCCCTCCCCAAATGTTCCTATCCCTTCTCAGGTACCCAACAGAAATTGAAATCGAATTGCCCTAGCCAGCCCCTCTCATTTCTCAGGAAGTAAACGTGGCTTTAGAGAATTCTGACCTCTGATCTCCCCTACCTCCATGAAGTGCACAGGCCAAGGTTACACTTGTGGTGGAGTGGAGCATGTGGCTGCCTACTTGGCTTGAGTTGAGGCCCTCAGCTGCCTAAGTATCCACCTCACAAGCATGTAATTCCTCATTAGATAGTCATTCCTTTGTGTCTTTAAAGGTTTTTTAGTTTTCTAGAGTGCCCTATGAAAATACAAACACCCCAGGAAATGACCACACCAGAGGGTCACAGGTCTTAGTAACAACCAATAATTAGGCCAGCTTTCTCATTTTATGTAAGATAAAAACTGAGGACCAGAGAAAGTGAATGATTTGTCCAAGGTCACATTTGCCCAGGGTATAAGTGATAGAGTCAGGATTTGAACCTAGTGGCTGACTACAAAGCTAGGGCTGTTTTTGCATCATTGTTTCTCATCCCTGTCTCTCCCTCACCTCCATGCATCCAATTATTAAGCAAGCTCTTATGGCACCATATCTTCCTTTCCCTATCCCTTCCCTCTGACAACACCCTAATTCCAGCCCTCATTATCTCACATCTGGATTACCGAAAGACTCTTCACTGGTGTGTCTCCCTGTAGTCTCTGCTCCTGTTCACCCTTCACACTGTGGCCAGATTCTTTTTGTTCATGCATAGGCATGATTATAGAACTCCCTTGCTCTAACTCTCCATGGCTCCCTATTTTCTGTAGAATAAAGTCTTGGTCTGGCCTGGCCTGTTCTTCCAGTCTCATCCCTCACTACTTGATTCAAGGACTCACTATGTGCCCCAAGCCCAACTATGTCATTTGCCTTTTTCTCTGGACATATCCCCGATCTTCTTACTTTTGTCTCTTTGGTCATGCTGCCCCACTTCCATGCACAATTGCCTGTCAAAACCTTGCCCACCCCAAATCAAAGGGCAGCTCCACCATGAAATTTCCCAGATACCAAAAGGGCTTCTCTCTCCTTTGAATCTCCATAGCCCTATGGACCTTTCCAAAGGCACTTAGCAGATTTTATCTTACATTATAGTCACTTATGCACATGTCTCCTCCTCTACTGGATGTGAAGCCCTGTGAGAACAGGCTGTCTTCAAAGCCTGACAGCTTGGCGCTGCTTAGCAGGAGGCCAATAACTATTTGTTGAATTAGATTGCAGTTTAATAGACCATTAAAAGAAACAGTGAATCAGAAAAGGAGTCAGAATATGAGAAAGTGGCAGTCCAAACTTCTTCCAGAATCATAGAGTTATAGGATATTCAGGCCAAAGAGGAATTTCAGAGATGAGCCACCAGGGGTAAAAAAAACTTCTGTGAAGTTTGGATTCCGTCAAAGGGCCATGCTTGAGGACCTAGAGGACCACAGGTGGTCTCGAGGCTGCAGCTTCCCCACCCCGGAACTAGACCAACCCTTTCATTTGACTCATTGACACTTTTCTCCAGGGAAGAAGTGATTTATCCAAGGTCACATAGGAAGTTAGTGGATGAGTCTCCTTAAATTCAAGCCTCCTTAATTCTAATAACTGTACTTCACTATGGTGGGAGTGTGGGGCAGGACGGCAAAAGGGGTAGCTCATGGGTTCTACCCTCCTCTTTGAATAGCAACAATGTCAGAATATGCCCCCCCAAATGTTTGGGGTCCAGGGCCATCATTTCTATTTGCAGTACCCACAGATGGCCCTGTTCCCTGGAGCAAATGTCTGACCATCCTTTGGGACTTGGCCCCACCCTGTCCCCAGTTCCTACGTCCCAGCCTCTGGCTCCTAAACCACCTGGCTGAATTATTGTCTGTGGTAAAAGCCTGGGCTAGGGAGAGGGGAGGAGGGAGGAGGAAGGAGGGTAGATTTTATTTTCAGATCTGGGAATTCAGCTGGGTGGAGCCTACCTGTGCCTTTCCAACAGTGGGGGAAGGATGTGTCCTTGTTCAATGTGGTCTGCCTTGGCTCTGACATCCCACTGGGAGGAGGTGGGGAGTCGGGGAAGGGGGGAAGTCCAAGGATGTGAGTCAACAGCAGAATGGTAAGCAGGCTAAGCTCAGATCTCTGGACGGGCGTTCCCCCACCCCACCCTTGCTCCTCCATCCCCCTCACTCTGGCCTTGCCACCAGGGGCCCACAGACCTAGGAGGGCACACCCCTTGGCCCACAAATGCCCTCAGGGCTGGATGCTGACAAGGCGTCCCAGGCTCCAGAATAGCTGGGGCTCGCCAGGCCCTGGGCCTCAGCCAAGGTTGAAACAGGGCAAATCTCAGCTTCCCCACTCCATTGCACCACCTGGTCCCCAGCACCGCCCAGCTAGATCAACTTGTCAGCAGTGGGGGTGAAGGCTCCCTATTGTGTGAGCTGTCAGCAGACCTAGCCCAGGCCTAGCCCTGACCCCGCCTTCGATTGTCAACCTGCCCCACCACACCCTGGGGCCTACATTCCCCAAAACCCAGCCAAATCCAGGCCCCAGCCCCAACCTCCACCAAAACCCCTTTTCCAAGGCCTTTGGGAAACCCAAGAGTTGGGGGTTTAGTTTTTATAAAAGATCTCCCAAAGCTTCCCACTACTCTAGGAGGGGAATGAAAACAGCCTTAAATGTCTTCCCTTTAAAACAAAAACAAACAAATCCTACTAACAACAAAATCTTACAGCCCCAACTTAATTATACTCCTCCTTCCCCCCACCCCCCTCACTGGACCTTTCCCCTTCTTCCCAGGAGGATAAGAAGTATGGCCTGGCAATCCAAAGTGTAGAAACTGGGAGCCAGGCACTACTGGGTTACAGTCCCAAGCCTGGCACAGATTTCTTCTCCTGTGGTCTTCTGACCATGCAATGAATCTAAGATTGTGACTGCTGCAACCCTCCTTTTTCTCACTAATAGGCTTGAGAATAGGTTTGATTATTCCCATTTTCCAGATGAGGAAACCTAAACACAGAGAGGATAAGTGTTTAGTGGAAGAGCAGGGATTTGAATTAGAACTCCTGACTTTGGGCAGCTAGGTTGTACAGTGGATACAGTGCCAGGCCTGGAATCATGAAGATCTGAGTTCAAATATGACCTCAGAAGCTTACTAGCTGTGTGACCCTGGGCAAGTCACTTCATCTCAAGGAGCCCAATTCCTCAACTTTAAAGTAAAGATGATAGTTTTGGGGCAACTTCTCTTATAAAAACGTGGCAAGGAAAGTGCTTTATGTGATTTTAAAGTACTTTAGAAAGGTCAATTATTATTATTATTATTATTATTATTACACAAAAGGGTCCCCTCTATAGCTAAGGTGATGATCCTGTGACAAATTGAGACTATTCTTTTCTCCCTTCTGGAATCTAACTATGACAGTCTCAGTTAGACTTTGTCCTCTCAGCACCTAATACTGTGTTCCACGCTATCTATGTTCATTAGGAGCATAAGAAATGTTGGTTGGGTTGAATGGAGCTTCAGGGTTAATGCCCCTGATAGTCAGGTGTTATTTCTTTAAAGGAGAAGGAAGAGAAAAAGGAGGGAGAGGAGGAGGGAGAAGGAAAAGGAAGAAGAGGAAGAGAAAGAGGAAGAGGAGAAGGAAGGAAGGAGGGAAGAAAGGAAGGAAGGAGGGAGGGAGGGAAGGAGTGAAGGAGGGAAAGGAGGGAAGAAGAAAGAAAGATAAGAGAAGGGGGAGAAAAGAAAGAAAGAACCAGAGGGAGGGAGGAAGGAGGGAAGAAGGAAGAGAAGGAAGGAAGGGAGGGATGAAGGAAGAAAAAAGAAAGGAAGGAATGAAGGAAGGGAGGGAGGAAGGAGGAAAGAAAGAATGGAAGGGAAGGAGGGAAGTAAGAAATGAAAGAAAGAAGGAAAGAAAAAAGAGGAAGGAAGAAAGGATTAAAAAATTTGGGAAGGAACCTGGTAATTATAGTTGATTTGTTTTCTTCCATTCCCCGCTCCACTTCCCTTGTACCCTGTTGGGGAGGGGGCTATTGGAGAGAACAGCTAGAAGAGGACTTCCAGGTCCTCTGAGAGACTGTTAAGGACCCAGCCTACATGAATTCTGTACTTGTAGAATACAATTGCTTAAGAGGCGTCGTGAGAGGGGCACCTGGAAAATTCTCTCCACCCTCACCTTCATCTTCCTCAGTGACCTGCAATATTGCCTTAAACCCCATCAGCAGAACATTAGAGTAGTTGCTTTGGGTTAAACGACACTGCCTTCTCTCCTGAGAGGTAGACACATTTTTGGAAGGCCACATGTGAAGTCCTCAGTGCCTGGAATATTTACAGTTGGTAGGAAGAACAATTAGTCCAACCTCCCTATTTTACAGATGAGGAAAATGATACCCGAAGAAGTAAATGAAGGCCACACAGCTAGTGATAGAATCCAGACTCAAACCCAGGTCATAGACACCAGGGATTTAAAGCTGAAAAGATTCTTAGAAGCCATCTAGCCCAGGCATTCTTAAACTTTTGTATCATGGACCTATCTGGTGAAACTCATGGACCTCTTCTCAGAATAATGTTTTTAAATGTATAAAATAAAATATGAAGAATTTCAAAGGAAACCAATTATGTTTAAATACAGTAATCAATGCATACATACGTATACATATATACACACATACACGCACATAAACACATATACACATACATGTGTGCATGTCTCTATATAAAATATGTATGTGTGTATGTGTATATAGTCATAGATTTCATGTTAAGAATTTAATTAGTCCAAGCTCCTCAAAGAAATTATGTGACTTACCTATGGTCCCAAAGATAGAGTCAGAATTCAAACTTGTGTCTTTTGACCTCAAATCTAGTGTTCTTCCCCAGTAACCTTTCCCCTACAGAGCTGGTGATCAATCCTGTGTTCTTTTCCCTATATCTTGCTGCTTTTTGTATCTTGGTATGAAATGATTTATAATCTACTTTCCTAGCATTGAAAAGCCAAGGGTAACTCCCTTGCAATGCAAAGGTAGGTGTGTGTGTGTGTGTGTGTGTGTGTGTGTGTGTGTGTGTGTGTAGAGGCACAAAGGGGCTCAATGACCAACTTTGTCACTACTGAAATATTTCTAGGGGTGGACCTCATGGGGACTCCCATTATTTCTTGACCCATCTGTAACATATTTGTATTTCTTCTCTTGTGTCCCCAGCCTACTCAGTCCCAGATCAGGTCCTGGTCCCATTTCCAGGTGTCTGTTCCAAGTTCTCTGTTAAGATATCATGACTTAGGAGAGCTGACTTGGCTATTGCCTTGTGTCTGAGATTTAGGATAGCTCCACTCAGATTTGTTCCGAGGGTGTTTGCAAGACCGAACTGCCCAGGCTTTTTGGTGGGAGTCCGAAAGCCATGACTTGGGACTCTCATGATGAGGAGAGGAGCACTACCTGGTCAAGCTGCTGAGTATGGGGGAGGGATTGTGTTCTAGGAAGCTCTGACTCCTAACGTACTTACCAGCCTCCACTATTCACAAGCTATTTATCACTGCTTACCTTTTTAAAAAGTCTTTATTCATTTTATATTTTTACTTTTAACATTTTAAAAAATATTTTGAGTTTCAAATTCTCTCCCTTACCTCCAGTCCCTCTCCAACACATTGAGAAGGCAAGCAAACTCTTGTCTTGAATTGTAATTCTATGTATACATTATCTTTCAGCCAGTACCTACACAAAGGCCTGTGGCTTTCCCTGTCCAACACAGAACTAGACACAGGGAAGGTAGCAAATAAATCCTTGTTGAATGAATGAATGAATGAATGAATGAATGCAGCAACCAACCAATAAAGGGAACTTCTAGGGCAGAGGTGTCAAACCTATAACCCTCAAAACTCCCTAGGGTGGTTGAACTAGATTAAACTATATTTGGTAAATGTTTAACAAAATAAACAAAAATATAATACAACATGTATAATGTTAATCTGTGGTTTTCTACAGTGATATGAAGCCTGCCAGGATCCATCTGAGGTAGAGATGTTGCTAATACCAAAATTGGCTAGGCACACTTGGAGGATAGAATTTCAAGTTGGCAGCATAGCCCATGTGATGGCACTTCAAGAAGTCTAGGTTTGGGTTCTATCTCTGCTCATAACTAAGGGTTTTTTGACCTTGGCCGAGTTAATGGGCTTCAATTTCCAACCATAAAATAAATCCTCTACAAGCTCAGTATACCTACGATCAGAAGTATGACCTTGGGAAAGTCATTTCATTTCTTTGTTCCTCAGTAAGCAATGATCTCTGTTCCTCCCAACTTTGGATGGATAATTTCCGACGTGTTTCAAATATGGCCACTTCTTTCCTCTGACACTGCCACAAGTCTAGTGCTACCCCCCTCGTCATCTCAATCTGCACTATTACAGCAGCTTGTGGGTGGATCCACCTGTCTCAAGTCTCTCCCCACTCCAACCCATTCTCCATTCAGTTACTAAGATGCTTTTCCTCAAATGGAGGTCCAATCACATCACTGTCCTCCCCACTACTCAATAAACTCCAATGGCTTCCTGTTGTCTCCAGCGTCAAGAACAAATGCTTTGCTTGGCATTCAAAGTTCTTCTTAAGCTAGTCCCCTTCTACCTTTCCAGTCTGTATATGTGCTCTGTGACCTAGGGACATTGGCTTCCAGGTTGTTTCACGAACAAGACACTCCATCTTTTGACTCTGAACATTGTCTCTGGCTGTATTCTATGCAGGGAATGCTCTCCCTCCTTCACTTAAATACTGACCTCCCTGACTTCCTTTAAGTCCTAATTAAAATCCCACTGTCTACAGGGAGCCTTCAGTAACCTGTCTTAATTCCAGCACTTTTCCCTCTAATTACTTCCTATTTATCCTGCATATCCTTGCTTTGTATATATTTGCTTGCATGGATGGACTGTAAGCTCCTTGAGGGTAGGGACTGTCTTTTGCCTCTTTTTGTATCTCTAGCACTTAGCACAGTGCCTGTCACATAGTAGGTGCTTAATAAATGTTTATTGAATTAATGAATATGGAGATAAAAAGGGATAAAGGTGTTTTTAAAAATCCAAAATATTTATTATATATTTGACAAACTTGATAGTGCCAGAACACAGGGACTGGCTGGTAAAAATGTCTCAGAGGGAAAGTTTCCAGCTACTGAAATGCAGAAAACAATAACCAAGAGCAAATGGTGAGCAAAACAATTTGGGAATAAGGATTTCTGACCTGCCAAGCAACTTGACAATGCTCTTAGCCATTCTCGATGCGCCCCCCCCCCACTTCCCCCAAACCAAACGACATTTCCCCAGCTCTCAGGTTGGGGAGATGAGTCAGGGCTGGTAGCAAAGGGAAGAGGGAGGGGGGAGGAAGAACTCTCTCTGGAGGACTGGTCTCATGCAAGAGATATCCTAGTTAGGCCCCAGCCCATGAAAAACAGTCTCAACTTCCTGCTGTTGTCCTTCTCAATTTGGAGATGAGCTTGGGCGCGGCAGGATGGTTTAGTGAATCTCAAACCCTGACAATGTTTTTGAAAGGAAGTGAAACATCAGACCTGCCTCAGCACTAACATTCTACTTTTAAGCAGACTCCATCCCGCTGACCGAACCACCTGACCTCTGGCTGGGTAAGCAAACTGAAAGCTGGCAATTTTCAGGCATAATTGCATACTGACATGTAATATTATGATACAGACTTTTATTGCACCAAAAATGCCCAAGCATTTCCTTTTCCTATTTATACGTTTGGGTCTCTCATCTTACTATAATTTTCCCCTTTGCCCGCTGCAGAAGCTGCAGCTGTCTGCTTCCGGGAGGGCTGTTTTTCTGGAGAGAGGGCAATTAGGATACAAGATGGCAACAAATCTGTTCTAAGTTTTTCACCCTGGGAATATCTATTGATCAGTCATGCCTGCATTAAGAATTCATTCTGTGCCAAGTCCTGTGCCAGGCACTGGTGGGAATAATGGGGACCAGGGAAGAGATACAAGATAAGGAAAAATCTTTCCCTTCCTTTGAGCAGCTTACAGTCTCATTCAGGAGACCAATCTAAAACACGTGCAACAGCTGAAACAATATACCAGACAGTGTATAATTAAGTGCTGAAATGAGGGGTGTAGACTGTAAGTGCTGAAAGAGTCTGGAGAAGTAAGAACAATCGAGCAGTATTGGGGTGTGATACTCAAGAACACCCCAGCCTGACATCAATGAACACAAAAAATTATTCACTGTTAGAATTAGAGCAGGGATCTATGGATGGTTTAACGCTTGGGTCACAATTAGAATCAATCATGCTAAAAACTAAAACAGCAAAAATTCTAAATCTTATCAATTCATGCAAAAAATAAAAGTTGACCATGTATAGCACTAATTTATGCAAAATGCTCCTACACCTTAAAAAGCAAAGACATGGAAGGGCCCTTTTTTCAATATTGTAAAAATTATTTACTGCAGCATAGTAGATAAAGCACCAGGCCTGGAGTCAGAAAGACTCATCTTCTTGAGTTCAAATCTGGTCTCAGATACTTACTAGTTATATGACCTGGGGCAAGTCACTTAACCCTGGTTGCCTCAGTATATATATGCCTCATCTATAAAATGAGCTGGAGAAGAAAATGGCAAATCAATTCATCATCTTTCCCAAGAAACTCCAAATGGGGTCATGAAGAGTGAGGCATGCCTGAAAGATGACTGAACAACAACATTTCTCTAAAACCTCAAACTACCGTTTTCTGCAACAGAGAAATACTAGAAGATTTCACAATAAATACAGAGGCAAAACAAAGATGTTCCCTCTCTTCATGATTATTTGACACAGTTTTAGAAATGATAGCAATAGACATGGGAAATAAAGGGACAAAACATCAGCAAAAAGAAAACTACTTTATCCCTACTGGTAGATGACATGATACTTTACATGGAAAACCCCAGAGTCAGCAAAGAGATTGAGACAATTCATATCTTTAGTAAAATAATATAATAAAAAATAAATCTGCAAAACTGTTGGTATTTCCCTATAGCAATAATAATAACTAGGAGGAATTGATAAAAATATACCATTCAAAATAAGCACAAAATGCATATATATCTGGGGGGATGAACTACTTGTACACACTGAAGACTTAACTACTCATGCTCTTTGATGCAAAGATTTCCCCTGCTGAGCATGTATCCTAAGGATGTCAAAGGCAGAAAGGTTCTCTATATCAAAATATTCATATTCAAAAGCATTTCTGTAGTAATAAGAGGATGAGGAAGACAAAGAGGACAAAGAGCAGAAACAGAATAGGGAGAAGAGGAAGAAGAGAGAGAAGGAAGAGGAGAAGGAGGAAGAGAAGTGGTAGTAGTAATAGTAATAGTAGTAGTAGTAATAGTAGTAGTAATAGTAATAGTAGTAGTAGTAATAGTAGTAGTAGTAGTAGTAATAGTAATAGTAGTCGTAGTAATAGTAGTAGTAGTAACAGTAATAGTAGTAGTAGTAGTAATAGTAGTAGTAATAGCAATAGTAATAGTAGCAGTAGTAGTAATAGTAGTAGTAGTAATAGTAGTAGTAGTAATAGTAGTAGTAGTAGTAAAACATTTATTACAATTCCTGGCACATAGTAAGAGCTATATAAATGGTGGCAACAGTGGTGGGAGTAGTAGCAGTTGTTGTGCAGTAAACCATTGCCGTCTATTGATTATGGAACAACTTTGGTATGTGAATATAATGGAATGAAAATTATAAACATGAGGAATTTAGAGAAATATAGGGGGTCTTCTACTAACTAATGTGGAATTAAGTAAGCAGGACTTAGAAAGAAAAAACAATATTATACATTAGCTACAACAATATAAATAAAAGGAACATTAAAACAAAACACAACATTGTGCAACAATTGTGGTCAATTTTGACTCTTGAAAAATGTAGTG
Organism: Petaurus breviceps papuanus; assembly: GCF_028583685.1. Lineage (NCBI taxonomy): Eukaryota > Metazoa > Chordata > Mammalia > Diprotodontia > Petauridae > Petaurus > Petaurus breviceps. The sequence continues at coordinate 4,259,716 of NW_027185674.1, read as the reverse complement.
CAAAAACAAGATTCATTAGTAAAAGCTATTAAAGAAGAAAATGAAAAGTCAAAAAATTGTCTTGTTAAAGTAAATAAATAAATACACTCTAGTTTGTAGTCAGAGTTGGACAACATCCAAAAAAAAAAAAATGACAGTGCCCTAGCCCAAGATGTCAGGTCCCCCATGGAAATATTCTAAAGGTAACAGAAATTTTTCTAGTGCAATTTGTCTCTGTACCTTGATTAGTTAGGATGGACTTGGCAACAGACCTCTGTATTTGCTGCCTCACTCATTGAATTTTGGTCACTATTGCTCTAAAGTCTTAAAATAAGAACTGTAGGATGGATTCAATTCTCTTTCATTCCCACCTTAACTAATTCCCACCCCATCTGTAAACTTTCTTATGATTTATTCATGTTGTGTCCCCCTCCCTAACCTTCAAAAATTTTCTATGTCTCCCTATTGCCTCCAAGCTAAAATACAAAATCTATTATAGCCTGGCATTTAAAGCTCTCCCCATTCTCTCACCTACCTTCCAGGTTTTATTTCCTAAAATTTCTCTTCATAAACACTCTGTTCCAAACATTCTATTCCCTGCTTCCAAGTATCCCTTTTCATCTCCATCTCTTAGAATGCCTCACTTTCTTAAAACTGCAACTCAGGTGTCCCCTTCTGCATGGAGCCTATCTTGATCTCCCCAATTATTAGCATTCCCTCTAAATTATTTTGTATGTGTTGAACATGTTGGGGATCCCAGGCAGAATGGAAGCAGGTGCTGTTTCATTTTTGTCTTTGTGTCTGTCCCTGGTGCCTACTAGCACAGTGCTGGGTAGAGAGCATTTGTTGAAATGAACTGAATTAGGAATTCCTGATCAAATGCTGCACGTTTACCCCATTTTCTCTATACTTTGTCTTGAGTTTGCCCTGTTGGGTATTTCATTTTCTTTGATCAGGCCTGGTGGCAGGAAGAAAAGCAGTGAGAATAATCATTACTCTGGTTTTTAGTTAGTCCCTGATATGCTCATCAGGTGAATTCCAGGAGAACCAGTCATTCAATGGGATTCAGTGGAAAGATCAATGGCCTAGGAATCAAGAGATCTGTATTTGAATCTCAGCTCTCAGCTCTTCCACTGACACATGTGACTTGAGACAACTCCGTCTCTGTGCTCCAATTTCCCCATCCATCAAACTTCTATAACAATACCTGCTCTGCTTGCCTCATAGTGATACTGTACAAGCCGATGTGGCAGGAAAAACTGGAATATATATGCCTAGACCACAGCAACCAGCTTCATCCCTCTGACTTCCAAGGCCCTCCACGATCTGGCCCCGCCCTATCCAGCTAAATTTATTTCCTACTATTTCCCAATATGGGAGAGGCAGTGGCGTGTCACAGACAGAATACTAGATGGGGAGTCAGGAAGGCCTAGGTTCAAATCTTGCCGCACATGCTTATTAACAATGGCACCACAGACAAATCACAAACTCTTTGAGCTTTAGGCACCTCTAAGATTGTAAATTACAGCCAGGTTGTAATCTGTCTTGGTAGAGAGGAATTCCCACACTGATGAAATAATATGTTCTTGACATATTACCTTTTCCCAAACATACCTTTGACCTTGCTGTTGCCTTTCCCCCCACAGCCCATTGAACCTGACAGTCGAAGTCTTACCTATCCATCCTGGCTCAGCTTAAGACTCACACACCTCTTCCCAGATGGCTTACCTACTACTCTGTCCTGAAGTGACTCCTCCCTTCTCCTTCACCTGGGGTCAGTTTCATATCACTTGACATTGGATTGTGAAGGATCGAATCATTCTCCGATTCACGTGTGTGATGGAGGTAGTGTACTCTAGAGGACAAGACACTGGACTATGAGTCAAAATGCCTAGATTTTAGTAAATACTCTAAGTCCCTGGGTGATCTTTAGGAATTCCCTGCCCCTTTCTGGGTCTCAAATTCCTCAATCATTAAATGAAAAAAGTTGAGCTAGAACAGGGGTTCTTAACCTGGGGTGCATGAACTTGTCTATCTATCTATCTATCTATCTATCTATCTATCCATCCATTCATCCATCCATCATCTATCCATCCATCCATCCATCC
>NW_027185674.1:4256159-4257619 GCF_028583685.1 Petaurus breviceps papuanus | reverse complement strand
ATTTATTATCTATCTATCTATCCATCCATCCATTCATCCATCCATCATCTATCTATCCATCCATCCATCCATCCATCTATTTATTATCTATCTATCTATCCATCCGTCCATTCATCCATCCATCATCTATCTATCCATCCATCCATCTATTTATTATCTATCTATCCATCTGTCCATTCATCCATCCATCATCTATCTATCCTTCCATCCATCTATTTATTATCTATCTATCTATCTATCATCTATCTATTCCATCTATTATTTGTCTATCTATCCACTCATCTATCTACCTACCTTTCTACAAATAGGTAGGTAGACAGACAGGTAAATATTTCGATATGTAATGTCCCAAAAGTCTGAGTATAGTTTTGAGTTTTAATAAATGAAAAGTACACTAAGATTTCTGCAACATCTTTTGCTTGGTTTCATTAATATCCCAAGATATTTTATTTTATGTTTTTAAAAACATTATTCTGAGAAGGGGTCCTATAGGCTTCACCAGACTTCCCAAAGGGTCCATGACACTAAAAATGATAAAGAATCTCTGGAGTAGCAGTTTCTAAAGTCCTACTTGTCTCTAAATTATTGTGATGCCTCATCATCTAGATTGTAAGAGCTATAGAACAGGGACTTTTTCTCATAGTTTTGTTTCAAAGCAAGTGTCTTGGAGGGGGAAACTCAACAAGCATTTGAGCTCAGATCAGGTCCTTGGATGCCCCCTCAAAGGGTCTATGATGTTCCGGACCTGCTTCAGACCCACAACCCTTTCATACGGTTGTCATTGAGGGTTTCATGAGATGCCATGGTTGATGTAATTCATCATTTGGTGCTAACCTTCCCATGATGGGCTTTTCCAAACTTGGCTAGTTCTCAGCTGGCAGCTCCACCACTCATCCCCAGGTCTTTCTAGCATGGTAGGGCCTGCCTGAGCTTGCACTAGATTGGCACAGCCTCCAAGATCCTGGATTCACTTCTATGTTATGATGAGGCATTGCAGAAGGACTTTAGTTAAGAGCCTGGTGAATCCCCAAAGAAAGTCCATTTGAGAGGAACCTGGAGAACACTAGATAGCACATTTCATCTTGAAACTCAAAGCCCATTGAAAGAATGAGAGACAAATAGGCACCTGCCCAGATTTGCCCTTCAAGGATCCATTAGTGGTACTCTACTCCATCCCAGACAGGTAGATGCTTACTCAGCTCTCAAAGATGTCCTAGTAAAGACCGACCCCCTAGGGTCCTTAGCAAGCCGTACATTCCTGCACTTGGTGTCTGGAGCTTCTTTATGTCAGACAGTCATCTCTTTTCTCGGTACACCTCATCCATCCTATGTTTTACCAGAATTAGGGACTGGGAATGGACTTCTCTGCATTATTCAAGAATTGTCATGTCCACAAAGCTGCTGGTATATAGTGAGGGCTCTGGGCATCCAGCACAAGCACACTCTTCCCGCCCCCCCCC
>NW_027185674.1:4253832-4256149 GCF_028583685.1 Petaurus breviceps papuanus | reverse complement strand
TATCATCATATACCTCCAGCTGTTGTAATGTTTCCTTGTACCAGTATGAAGGATCCACACAATGCAATGCACAGCCTGCCCACAGTCAGTCACAACAAGCATTTATTATATGCCTACTAGGGCCAGCTAAGTGGTGCAGTACATAGAGCACCAGGCCTGGAGTCAGGAAGATCTGAGTTCAAATCCAGCCTCAGATATTTACTAGCTGTGTGACCTTGGGCAAGTTGCTTAACCCCTATTTGCTTCAGTTCCACATCTGTAAAATGGGGAAACACTGGAAAAGAAAATGACAAACCCACTCCAGTGTCTTTGCCAAGAAAACCCCACGGACCACAGGGTCACATGGTGTCAAATATGATTGAACAGCTGAAAGACACCACCACTATACTAAGTGCTAGGAGACAAGGAAAGGTAAAACATATAGAACATGCACACCAAACAACAGAGATTATATAATATATAGTTCAGTGCTTCTTAAACTGCAAGCTGTGACAAAAATTTGAGAACAGTAAAAGGTTTCTTAACACACAATGACCAAAAATTAATTAGAAATCAAACACATGAATCCGAGGTGTTTCTGGCAGCCCTTGCCTGTGTTGCATCTTGCAACTTCGCTGCAGCCTGGGTTCTGAACACAAAGCATGAGCACTTTGCACTGCATGTGCCCTCAGGCCACGCTACACCAATAAATACAGCATGAAATGGGGTCTGGAAAGGGAAAAGTTTAAGGAACCCTGGATATACAAATAACAATGTCATTTGTACTGGATTCCAAGGCTTGTGCAGCACTTTCTGCACATGCTGTGATGCAGGCAGTGCAACATTGCTATCTCCATTTTACAGACCAGGAAATGAGGGCGCGATGAAGGCTTGATGACCTGCCTGGGATCACACAGTTACTAAGTCTCGGAACTGGGGCTCAGATTCACAGAAGGTAATTTCCAAGACTCTCTAGTTCAATCCACACCTCAAAGTCATCTTCCCTACGACAGAACCTAGTGGTCATCTAGCCTCTATTTGAAGATCACCACTGAGAGGGAGCCCACACCCTTTCTCCAGGCAGTTCCTTTTACTTTTCTATAGATTTCATTGTTAGGAAGTTTTTCCTTACCTCAGTGACCTCAATTTGCCTTTGTGCAACTTTTATCCAAGTTTTCCTAGCTCTTATACCTGGGGTCTAGTGGAGGGAATGTCATCTGTCTTCCATAGGATGGAGCCTTCCAAATCGAAAAAGGGTCCTCTTTACCCTCCCCCACTCCCCTTCTTCCCAGAGGCACAGCACAAAGACCCAAATGCTCAGTGTATGAACACAAGCATTTCCAATCACACCATCTTGAATTATTCGCTGGTAATTTTCCAAGAGTTTCTAGCGTATGACAGACGCAGTAATGAGGGGAATGAGAGGGAAGGGGGTGTTGACTCTCACACTTCACTTACTTTAGTTTTGTTTTGTTCCTATACTCCTTCCAAAGACATTTCCTTCCTAAGGAGGACAGTGTCCCTTTCAACTTCTCTGTGGCTCTATAATACACACAGAACATACTTAATATCAAAGAATATTATACAAGATTAAGTACACACAGAAAAAGATTCTAAAATCTGTTTTTTTTCTTATTTTAATTGTTTGATTATTTAAAAGCCCCCCAAATTCTAGAGTCAAATTTCTACAGACATTCTCCTATCTTGTTCTTAGGTAATAGGTCACTCAAACACTCAGCCCAATACCTCCTGTTTTTCTTTAAAGCAAGAGGGTAGAAATCAATGAGTGAAAGAAGATGTTGACTTCCCTTCCTCTCCATAGTCCCTGCCCCCTTCTCTCTGTCTCTCCCTATCTTTTTTTTTCCAGGCTCATTTTTCAGGATTAATAAAACAAAACTAAAGGACAGAGGAAAGGAGGGGGAGGAGACCAGCTTGGAATATGGCACTGGGGTGGAGGGAAGGCCACTGGCTTTCCTACAGGGCAGGGGGGAGGAGACTAACGCCACAGTAATAATATATCCCATCCTCTCCCACGAGACTTGTTTTACCCAGTATGTAATAAAGTCCCAGATCACCCACCCACTGATTTAGGTCAAAGAAGATGCTTTCTTAGTTTTTCTTGGGATGTTCTTCCTGTGAGGGAGGAAGGACAAGGAGACAGAAGATAAACAAATGAGAAATAGGGTCAGGGAAGAAAAGGGAAAGAGTCAAGTAAGCAAGGACAGGAAATTCCCACCATTTTACTTCTTTTTAACCCTGATCTATGATTCTAAATTAATCAACAAATATTTCACGAGCAGGTGCCTAGTGTGTGCATGAAAAGCAGAGGAAGGCCATC
>NW_027185674.1:4217418-4253822 GCF_028583685.1 Petaurus breviceps papuanus | reverse complement strand
CACGAGCAGGTGCCTAGTGTGTGCATGAAAAGCAGAGGAAGGCCATCTTCTATGGCCGACTGCCATCTTATGTGCCTGGATTTTGCTTCCTCAACTAGATTTGGAGTTTCTTAAAGACAGGGGCCTTGTCTTAGGCATCTTTGTGTTTCCCCCAGTGCCTCACACAGAACCATGCCCTCCCAATCCTGTAACGTAATAAGATCACTCATAGAATCATAGACACAAACAGAAGGGATCTCTGAAATCACCCAGGCCATCTCTCTGTAGATTAAGAGATTGAAGCCTAGAGAGAGTAAGAGACTTGCCCAAGAACATAGAACCAGGAGCATCAGTGTGGACATCATACGTGTGCAATGAGAGACCACATGGGGTAGTTGGTAGAGGAGACCTGGTTATTTTAGAGGGTTAGGAAAGCCCACTTCAGTTCCCCCCTCCTCTCCACAAACTCCTAATAAAACCCTCTTCCTCATTTGTCTAAAATCCTTCTGTTGACTTGGTTACACTAGTAGAGATTCATGAATGAACAAATTAAGCAGCCATTCATCCACATCTTCGCATGAATGACGTGAATAACGTGAATAAAATTGAAGAGCTTAAAAATCTTCAGAGCCGCAAGTTACTTTAGAGATCATCTGTTCTAGGGATTCTTAGCCTAATTTGAATCACGGACCCTTCTGGCAGCCTGGTGAAACCTATGAACCCTTCTCAGAATGTTTTTAAATGCATAAAGTAAAATGCATAGGATTACAAAGGAAATAAATTATATTGAAGTCCAGTCATTGATTTTTTTTAAAAGGTCATGAACAATATGCTAAGAACTCCTAATTCTAATCCAACCCTCTTCCTTTTGCCCATGTGGAAATCTACATAAAGCTATAAAGGGGAAGTGACTTCCCCAAGGTCACAAAACTAATTTACGGTAAGTCTAGACTGAAACCCAACTCTCCTGATTGCTTGGAGTTCAATGCTGTCTCTACGCAAAATAAAATAGCATAGAACCTACTGGAAGTGAGAGTGCTACACAGCCAAGTTTAATCAGGATTCTATTATTTTAGAGGCTTAGGAAGGCCTACTTTAGTTCCTCCCTCTTCTCCACCAACTCCTAAAAAACCCCTCTTCCTCATTTGCCTAAAATCCTTCAGTTTACTTTGTTACACTATTAAAGATTCATGAATTAAAAGATTAAGCTGCCATCCGTTCACACCTTAGTGTGAATGAATTTAATAAAATTGAAGAATTTAAAAAATCTTCCTAACTAGATGGGACTTTAGAAATTATGCGCGCGCGCACACACACACACACACACACATATGGAGGTGGAGGTGTCAAAGGCTATTGTAAAGCCTAAGTACAAAAGGGAAGGGCAGGCTACCACAGGTGACTCTAATTCAACAATCCCTTATTAAATGTATATTATGGGGATGACAGTAGCATAAGCATTGGTAGTGAGGGGTAGAAATACAAAAAGGAAACAATCCTTCCCCTTATAGAGTTTACAATTCTACAAGGACATAGACAAGTAAACAAGGTTATTTGAGGAGGGAAAACAGGGAATCAGGCAAGTTTTCTCACAGAAAGTGTACCTAAAGTGAGTCTTGAACGAAGATAAGGATTTAAAGAAGGGGAAGGGTATCAGGGGAGCTTGTAGGTATAGGGGACAATAACAAGTATGTAGCAAGAAGGCACCAGGCACCTGTGGGAAGGTGGGGGAAGAGGAGAATGGGAGTTTTAGAAAGGGGACAGGGTTTTATAGCAAAAGACACTCTTTAGCTACTTTGTGGGCTAGCACTGCCTGAGAATTTGTCCTTTAGCTACTTAATCAGCTTGTCAGTCAACAAGAATGATTGGGTGTAGCATTGTACAGCTACAAGAAGTGGGGCTAGAAAACACTGGAAACTAAGGGAGCGCCCTTCTACTGGGGCAGGGCTAACCAAGTGATGATATACAGCTGTAATAGAACAGCATTGTGCCATAAGATATGATGAAATGGACAGTTTGAGAGGAAACTGGAAAGATCCTTATGAGCTAATGCAGAGTAAAGTGAGCAGAACCAGGACAATGCACACAATGACAACAGCATTATTGAGAAAGACAACTTTGACAGATTTTAAAACTGATCAATTGAATGATAAACCAGAGGTCTGAAGGTAAAACACGCCACCCACCACCTGCCAGAGAGGTGATGGATTTAAAATGCAGGATGAGACATAGCGTCTTGGACACTGCCAACGTGGGAACTTGTTTTGCTGGGCTCTGCATATTTGTTAGGAGGGTTTCATGTAACTATTCTACTGGGAGAGGGTAGTGGGTGGGAAAGACAATACGTGCTTATAAAAACGAATTGACTAAATGAAAGAAAAATTTGAAAAAAAAAGAAGTAGGGCTAGACTTGAGGTAGATACAAAAGGAACAAAGGCTAGATGGAAGGGTCACATGAAGAAAATGAAATCAGGGTACTTAGAAATGAACTGAAGGTAAATACTGAGGGTGTGCTGAGCAAATCAGTGCAGTTCAATTCAATTCAATGAAGAATTATACTGAACTGAGCTCTTACTACAGTGAACTATGTGCTGGGGCCAGAACATAGTTTCTTTCTGTAAAGAATTTAGTCACTGGAGAAAATGAGACATGTGCACAAATAACCATAATGAAAATTAGGGGAATAATCTTAGGTAGTCAGAGAAGACTTCATGGAGGAAGTGGCTCCTGAGTTTGACCATGAAGAATAGAAAGGATTTCAATAAGGACAGCAATGAATTAAGAGATAATAGGGGAATAGATAGATGGGCAAAGGACATGAACAAATAGGTTTCAAAACCCCCCCAGAGAATTGCAAAAATTAACAATTATGTGAAAGAATCTTCCAAATCACTAAGTTCACCCAACACCTAGAAAACTGAAAAAGATGTCAAAAGATGGGAATAGTCAATGTTGAAGGAGCTGTGGGAAGATGGGTACCCTGGCATTGCTAGTGGAATGATGAATTAGTGCAATCATTTAAAAGCAATCTGAAAATATGCAACGTGACTACAATGTCCATACCCTCTGATCCACAGAATCCATTGCTAGGAGTCATATACTCCAAGGAGGTCATTGATAAAAAAGAAAATTTCCATATATATCAAAATACTTATAGCAGCACCTTTTGAAGTAGCAAAGAATTAGAAACGAAGTAGATGCCCATCATTTGGGAAATGATTAAACAAATGTGGCACACGGATATAATGGAATATTACTTTGCTTTAAGAAATGACAAATGTGATGAAAGAAAAGACTTAGATGAACTGAGGCAGAGTGAAATAAGCAGAGCAAAGGAAAAAATATACACAAAGATTACAATGTAAATGGAAAGAACAACCACCATAAAATAGCTGGAGGTGAATGTTACAAAATTACAAAGAACAAGCATGGCCTGAAGAAAAGATATGAGAAGAGACTTCCCTTCCTTTGCAGAGGTGGGAGGTCCATGGGTATAGAATATTGCATATATTTTCAGATTTTTTCAATGAATTTATTGATTTTGATGATTATTTTTTCTCTTGTTCTTTTTTTCCTTTTCAAAGATATTTTTATTACATGAGATGGCTCTCTGGGAGGGGTAAGGAGGGAGAGGAATACAGGGGAAAATTTAGGTGATGTAAAAACCAAAGACAGCAATAAAAACTATTTTTAAAAAGAGAGATAGATAATAGGGAGAGAGGAGGTATGTTCTCTGCCACAATGCAGAGGCTCTCCTGTGATAGTAACAAAGCATTTTTCTTGCAAGCATCCTGAAGGCAGGTATTAAATATAGGTCATTCTCATTTTATTGCTGAGGAAAATGTTCAGAGAATGGAAATGACTTACCTATAGTCTAACAGTAGCAGTGCTATAAACCAAACACTGGACTCCAAGGTCATTGTTTTTTCTACTACAACATTGGGTCACATCACCACTGAACACCAGAGTCCAGACATTCTATACTCATTTACTTAGCTCCCTCCACCCGGCACTGACCCTTCCTGGACTGCAGATCTCTCTTTATAATCTTCCTTTTATTGGATGGATTGTACTTGCTGTTGATTACCTGACCCTGGGAATCCTCCCTGAAAGAGCGAAGACTCCAATGAACTAGGTTTGCCAGCCCACCCATGTAAGCACTATGAGGAAAGTAGGAGATCAGTGTGCACTCCAGACACGGGAGTGAGCAATCTAGTTTGAAGGGAAGTAGAACTAGAAATGATGGTTCCTCTGAGACCATCTGGTATAGCCCTGTCATAGATTGTACATTTACAGATTACGAAACTGAGGTACAGAGTGCACATGTGATTTGCCCAAGGTCACATAGGTTGTAAGGAGCCAAGGCAAAATTTGAACACAGATTCTCTGACTGCATACAGATCAAAGGTTCTTCCTACTATATCATGCTGCCTTTCATAGTATGCAAGTCTTAAAGGGGAGTTGAATAAAGGAGCAAGAAGGTTAGAGGGTGTTTTCTTCCTCCCTCCCTCCCTCCCTCCTTCTCTTCCTTCTCCTTCCCTTCTCCCTTCTTCCCTTCTGTAGTGGCAACAACACTGGAATACCCAGGATAACTGCTAGTACAGCTTCTTAGATCTGTTTTACTGGGAAAGATAGCTGTTTAAGGGGTCAACAATCTTTTTAAAATTATATTCACTAGTTCAGGGGAAAAGTTAACACCCTGAATGAACTTCAGAGAAAATACAAACAGAGAAATAAAGACCTATAGACAGGGCTCTGACTACCTGAATTAAAGCAATATTTCTATACAATTTACATACATCCCTGGATCGAGAGAACCTTTACATATGAGCAGGAAGGATGCTCTGAACATAAGGCCACTCAGAATCACAACCAGGGAATCACAAGATCCTTCTCATAAGCGAACCCCCAAAGCAAAATACCAACTCAGAGTATATATACACTTCTCAGAGCCAGAAGGCATCATAACCCTGGTGACTTAGTGCCTAATTAGAAATTAGCAAAAGGTGTGAAAGCCTTCCTATAAGCAAGCCTCCCCTAAGCAAGCTTCCCTTAATAGGCTCCAATTAAGGCCTATTAATGGGTGGAGAAGATCTTAAATCCCATTAACATCACACCTTCCTCCCTTCCCTTCTTTCCTCCTCCCTTCTTTCCTTTCTTGTATCTCCCTCCTTCCCTTCCTTTCTTCCTTTGCTTCCCTCTCTCCCTCCTTCCTTTTCTCTCTTCCTTCCCTCACTCCCTCTTTCCTTCCTCCCTTCCTGCCCTGCCCTGTCCTGCATTCCTCCCTTTCTTTCTTTCATAGCCTTTCCTTTCTTCCTTCCTTTCTAGTGGGTGGACAGAAATAAGAGAGGGAAAAAAAATTGCTTGGTAATTAAAATAAAAAGAAAAGAAAATATATTTTGAAAAGAAAACACAACCTAAGTTTGATTCCCCCTCTTTCTTTAGATTGATCCATTCACTATCCCTCCAGCACACCTTATTTAAAAAAATTTTTTTTATTAATTTGTTTATTTCCTTTTAGTTTACAGGATTCAATTCCTTGAATTTCACATTTTGTCCCCCTCTCTCCCTTCCCCCCCATGGCGGCTTATACTCAAGTATAGGATCTGTAAATACTTTCACATTATACATTAGTCAGGTTATAAAGACGGATTGTATCAGATGGAATGACAAATGGTAAAGAGGACATAAAACCAAATAAGAGAATGAAAAAGATCAGGTATTTTGCTTCCACCTGGATATAAACTTAGTTCTTTCTCTGGGTACACATATTTCTCTCCATCATGAGTCTTTTGGGATTGACTTGTATCACTGCATTGCTGAGAAGAGTCCAGTCTATCAAAGTTGGTCATCACACATACGTTGTGTCTGTAACTGTGTACAAATTTCTCCTGGTTCTGCTCTTCTCACTCAGCATCAGTTCATTTAAGCCTCTCCAGGTAAATATGAAGACTGCCTGCTCCTCGTTTCGTATAGCACAATAGTATTCCATAGCATGCATATACCACAACTTGTTCAGCCATTCCCCAATTGATGGGCACCCCTTTAATTTCCAATTCTTTGCCACCACAAAAAGAGCTGCTATAAACATTTTTGTACATATGGGTCTTTCTCCCATTTCTTGCAGCACACCTTATAAATTCCTACTGCTACTTTTCAAATTCCTCCTGTCTAGAGAGCCTCCTCTGCCCCCAAGTACAGATCAAGCCATAAGTCTCTGGGGAAGCCTTCCTTGACAAGCCTAGCCCAAAGTGTATGCTCCCTTCTCTGAATTCATTTACTGTCAATACTCCTCATTTGACATTTACCATCTGCTACTTTCTAAAAGTTGGCTTTTAAATTGTGTGTGTTTCTCTGTGTATATGTGTGTCATAATGTATTTGATATATATATATATATAATGTATATATTATTTATACATTATACAGCATGTCCCAAAAGTCTTAGTTCAGTGTTAAGCTTTAATAAGCTATGGAAGGAAAGAAAAAGGAAGAAGGAAGGAAGGAAGGAAGGAAGGAAGGAAGGAAGGAAGGAAGGAAGGAAGGAAGGAAGGAAAAAAGAAAAAGAAAGGAAGGCAGGGAGAGGGGGAGAGAGAGAGAGAGAGAGAGAGAGAGAGAGAGAGAGAGAGAGACAGAGACAGAGACAGAGACAGAGAAATAGAGACAGAGAGAGAGAAACAGAGACAGAGAGAGAGAAACAGAGACAGAGAGAGAAAGCTTTCATAAATTATTAAACCTTCAAATTGCACTAAGGTTTCAAGGCTTTTAACAACTAGATTGTAAACCCCTTGAGGGCAGAGATTTGAGCTGTCTTGTACTTCTTTGTCACCTAGCCCAGAGCCTCTATGAGAGTAATTCTCAATAATTATCATTTGATGGACTGATTGACCAGGCTTTGGGGCACTTTTACCTTCACTGGCTGCTATGTCACCTCAATTTTCATGAGGAGGAAATAATGTTTTACAACAGCGAGCATAACTATTAAAGGGTAATGAAGCCCTTGGTCAAAATGAAGTGCTTATTTCAATACTTTGCTCGGATGGTAATGACAGCCAGCACCACACCAGGCAGACGGGGCTGGATGCTCTTACTCAGTAGGCAAAGGGGAGAGACGGCAGCGATAAAGTAGACTGGCATTAAATCTCCTAAGGAAAAATCGAAAGTCTCCTTTCATCTGGTCAAACAAGTGATAAATTAGGATAAAGGGATTCCTAAGGAATCCTTCTGCCTGACAGCGCTCCAATATAAGTGCTACTCATGTCAGAAACACAGATCAAAGAGCAGATGGGGGGGGGGGGAAGAGGAGGGGGCAGGTGGAGAAGAGGAAAGGGAGTAAGCATTATTATGGACCTACTATGTGTCAGGCACTGTCCTAAGTGCTTTATGAACACAATATCATTTGGAGGAGAAAAAAGGCCCTAGGTTCAGAGACAGAGGACATGACTGCAAATGCTCTTTCGACTTTGGGAGAGTCTCTTCAGCTCTCAGGACCTCAGTTACTTTAAATGCAAAATGAAGGGATTAGAGTAGATGAGCTTTGAAGTTTTGTCCAGCCATAGATTCTGATATGCAGCTAGGTGGCACAATGCACAGAATGCCTGGCCTGGAGTCAGGAAGATTTATCTTCCTGAGTTCAAATCTGGTCTCAGGCACTTCCTAGCTGTGAGACCCTGGGCAAGTCACTTAATCCTGTTTGCTTCAGTTTCCTCATCTATAAAATGAGGTGGAGAAGGAAATGGCAAACTACTTCAGTATCTTTGCAAATAGGGTCACAAAGAGTCCAACATGACTGGACAACAATAAAAAATAGATTCTATATTCTGTTTTGTTCATGAGTGTACTCATCTGGGCAACTGAGGGGAAAAGCTGATGTCTTGATGACTCAGTTCCTTCAGCAGGGGTGGTGGAAAGAATATTGGATTTGAGATAAAGAGGGCCTGGGTTTGAAGCCTGCCTCTGTCACTCATTACCTGGGTAATCTTGTCTAGTCATTGAACTTCTCTGGTCCTCTAGGAAATTCTAGAAAAAATGTTATTGTTATTATTATTATTATGAGCTAGAAAATGACAAGATTGAACAAAGATCCTTTCCAGCTCTAAACTTATGACCAGATCATACCTATAAACAGATGATGATGAATGGGATGGCTTGGACCTCATTTAGAGGAGAGAACAATTCTTACACATTCCCCATTTACTATAAGATGATAGCTATTCACAGGGGGGTAATGAGGCAGGGTATGGTTTGGAAATGGTGGCCAGGAATTGACATAGAGACCCAGTTCCAGGGAAGGTAAAACAACATTTCATTTATCAGTGCCTGGTGTTTCAAGGGGGCAGAGTCCAAGAGTGTTTGTATAAAGGGTAGAGATAAAGATGGAGGCCAGAATGTCAGAAGCATGATGTGGACATGATGACTAGGAGAAGATCAGATGACTAAAGAAAGGCAGGACTACATCCATAGAAAACCATCTTCTTTGGATGCCCCATTGCTGGCTGGCTAATCCTTCTATGCTTCCTTTTCTTTACAAAAGCCACTCTATCACCAGGTCTAATGCCCAAAGGAAATAACAGCATTCTGTCAGTGACTCCCATCTGGGGCATCATGTGCAATTCTGAGCACGACATTTGAAAGAGCAAACTAAAGCATATCCAGAGGGAGGTGACCAGGATGGTGAGAAATCTGGAAATCACAAAATTTAGGGGATACACAATCGTTATCTGCAAACATCTGAAGGGCTGTCATGTAGGCAAGGGAATCCACTGTTAAGTTCTAAAAGCAACAACTAGTAGCAGTGGGTGGAAGTCAGGCAAGGGAGAATGTCAGCCCAGCATATGAAAAAACTTTACAATAATCCAAGCTGCCCAACAATAGAATGAATCACTTCAGGAAGCATTGAATTCTGTCACTTTGTGGCTTTTTAAAAAAGGCTGGAAGACAGTCAGGGATGCTATGCTTGATCACCGCCTCATTGACTTCTCATGGACCATAGGGCAGAGGAGAGCAGAGAAGTAGGACAAAAGAAGGGATGAGAAGGATGAGAAGAAAAGGAGGATAAGTAAGAAAAGGGAAGAAAGAGAAGAAGAAATACGCAGAGAATGGAGAGAAAAGGGGAGATGGGAGAAGAAACGCCACAGCTGATGGGTACTGGTTTTAGAGGATGGTCCTTTGAGGGCAGGGTCTATATCTTCTACCTCTTTATACCTTCACAGGGCTTAACACAGAGCTAGGCACAGAGTAGATGCTTAATAAATGTTTGTTGCTGCTGCTGCTGATCTTTGGTCCTTAAGGACAAACATAAGCAGTTGTGTGAAGGTAGGTGAAGCCAAACCCAACAAAAGAGATGAACCATTATCTGAATGAGTATTAGTGACCTGGATGCCTAATCTGGGCTTAATTATAAGAGATGATCATTCACTGGATACTAGTTCATTTTATATCAGGACCACAAAATAGCTGCCTTGCCTACAGGAGAGTAGGGGGGGAAGGGGATGAGAGGGGGGATGATGGAAGGGAGGGCAGGCTGGGGGGGAGGGAAGTTGGGAGCACCCACTTTTGAAAAGGGACGGGATCAAAATAGAGAATAGAACAAGTGGGAGGTGGGATAGGAGGGAGGGAAATATAGTCAGTCTTTTACAATATATCTACTATGTTATGATTTTGCATTAGCCACACATGTACAACCTACACTGAACTGCATATCTTCCCAGTAAGGGTGGGTGACAAGGGAGGAAGGGAATGAATCTGGAATTCAAAGTTTTGAAATCAAATATTCAAATATGTATGTATGTATATATATGTATATACTATTATCAATACTATTTTACATGTAATTGGGAAATAAGATATACAGGCACTAGGGCATAGAGATCCACTGGAAAAGTCGAAAAGGGGTATGGGGGAAAGTATGGGAGAGAGCAGATTGGAGGAGGGGATATCCTGTGGGACTGCTATTTTGGGGCGGTGGGTAGGGGAAAAACGGGGAGAAAATTTGTAACTCAAAATCTGGCGGAAATGAATGATGTAAATCAGAAGTTAATAAAGCATTTGAAAAAAACTAGCTGCCTTGATGAGGTGACTTGAGGTTGTTCACAATGCTTTGACTGCATGTTTCAAAGTATTCTCCTTCCCACCAGATATAAGTGACTTTTCTTTCTACCTGGCCTGAAATTTCTATCAAAAATTTCTATAGCAAACATTTATATTTACATAGCACATTAAGGTTCTAAAAATTCTACATTTATTATCACATGTGTTCCTCCACAAAACCTTGTGAGGTAGATGCTATTATCATCTTCATTTACAGATGAGGAAACTGAGGCATCAAGGTGGATTAAGTCATTTACCCTGGGTCTCACGTCTAGTAAGTGACTGAGGCACTATTCAATCTCAGGCCTTTCTAATTTCAAGTTCAGTAGCTCTCCCACTATACCTGAATTTTGTTGTGCTAGACAGCAAATCTGGTGTTTACTGTCTCCACAAAACCATTATTCAAATGTTCACATTATTCCCGGGAAAGGTGAGATGACCCTGTGGCATATGTAGCCTCCATTAGCCCTCTCTTCTTTGGAAAGCATCAAGGCTGTCAGGATATTAGGATATGGGATTAGCTAGCTGTCACTATGAAATCATGATCACTTCTATTTCTCCAGTGCTTAAGTTTGTAAACTTTATGGGGGAGGCAATGTTTTTATTGTTGTTGTAATTATTATTAGTCCCATTTTACAGGTGAAGAACCTAAGTCTGAGAAAGGTGAAAAGAGATCTGCCCAAGGTCCCATGGCCAGGCAGTGAAGCTCAGTCTTCTGACTGTAAGCCAAGGGCTAGTTCCATCACAGATGCTGCCTTTTCTTCTTTATAAAAGACGCAATAATTCTGACTGAGGAGATGAGATGCAAGATAGGGGAGGCAAGAGTCAGAGAGCAGAAAAAGCCCTAGATTTAGAGACAAAAAAATCCCTACCTCAAATGCAGGCTCTGCTACTTATTGCCTGTGTGACCTTGGGGAAGTGGCTTCACCCCCACTGCACCACACCTCCACAATGAAGGGGCTCAGCTAAATGATTTCTTAAGGTCTCATGCCTCTCTAAATCCTGTGCTTCCTTCTATGGGGGAGCTTCAAGGGGAGAGCTTCAAGGGGAGAGCAAGGACACAGGTGGGAGTAATACAGATTTAAAACCTGAGTGGCTGATGCACAGCTTAAAGGAAATCGGCTGAGCAGAGCCCAGATCGTCCAGATGATTTGGAGTCTGTAATGAATGACTCGATGGGGACAGGAGGGATGCTCTCAGGAAAGGGAACGACAGAGAAACTCAGCCTACTTTGCCTCAGTCCATCATGGGCTTGTAAAATTTAGTGCTTGAAGGGGACTTAGAAGTCATGTATGCTAAATCCCATCATTTTACAGAAGGAGAAACTGAGGTCCAAAGAAATGAAATGATTCACTCAAGGTAGTAAGTAGCTGAGCCAAGATCTGAACCTAGTGCCTCTGCTCCCAGATCCAGTGCTCTTTCCATTACATCACAGTGTCTTCTGATCAGTCAAATGTGCTGTCATTGAAACAGTCAATAAGCATTTATTGATGTGCCAGGCACTGTGCTAAATGCTGGGGATGCAAAGAAAGACAAAGGACAATCCCAGTTCGACTCATAACCATCAATAAGTAACTGCTGAATCAAATATTGATTTGAGCACCTAATCTGTGCCTGGTGCTATTTGAGGTGAGAACTGCTTGTGAATGGAGCCATGGAATTGCAGGCTATGTTGGAAATTCAGTCACAAATCGGCACCACTTGCTGGGGAAATTCTGGTTTGGATATTTCTCTTTGGTCCATGGTAAAGCCTCATTGCTTTAAAGGGGTGTAACTGAGTATCAGCTGTTCTCCATCCAGTGGAAGCTGAAAGCCATCTTTTGAGGTCACTTCCAACTATGAGACACTATGATTCTTGATTCTTTTATGGCATTCTTTTCATTTTGTTTTGTTTTGGGAGGCAATCAAGGTTAAATGACTTAGCCAGAGTCACATAGCTAGTAAGTGTCTGAGGTCACATTTGAACTCAGGTCCTCCTGACTTCAGGGTTGGTGCTCTATGCATTGTGCCACCTAGCTGTCCCTTTGGCATTCTTTTGAGTAACATTCCAGAAGGTTATGGCCCTAATGCAGGACCCCAGAAAGCTCTGGTACCGTTCTATGAGGTCACCACAATCGAAGGTCTTAGCCCTAGTCCCCTAATTTTACCTGAGTACACAGAGTAATTAAGTGACCTATCCAAAATCATTCAGGGAGCAGAGCTTGGATTCAAACCCTCATCTCCTCTAACTCCTGATGAAGTTTCCTTTCCACTATGCCCCTCCATAACTATCTGGCCTCCTCCCTCCTTGCTGCTCCACTGCAGCCTATGGCTTCTTTCTGTTGTCTAGGCCTGGACCACGTTCTTAACTTGTTCTTCTGTTCTTATTTTGATCTCTGTAGCAGCTCTCTCCATCCTGGTTTATGGTTTGGATTCTGCAAACCCTTACTGCCCACATCTAGTTTTTCTGGCTTTATAGTGTTGTAGCAATTATACATGCTTATTTTAGATGGTTTTCAAATAATTATATAAATGTGGCAAAGGATTCAGGGAGCAAAAATACTACATGAACAATATTTCCAAATATCTGAGCAGGGTATGGACTTTGATTCAAAGCAAAATTCTCTTTCATGAACCACATTCAACACACTGAAAAGGGGAAGGATGACTAGATCAGGAGTTGATAGCGTTAAATATGTGAACATGAGCACACATGAAGGTAACCACAAAGTTATAAATACTTCCTTGGTCTGGATATAAGTCTGGGGTGTCTATAACTACTGCAAAACGTACCAACTCCCCCTTCTACTTAGGTTGACTGATACCCTTTCTCACCCCCATACCCTAAAGAAAGTTGGATGTTCATACAGTTATTTTCCACCTAGGTTTGGCAACATATATTCTTTGTTGCAGCAGACATGGCAGTTGGGAAGCATTTGCTTTCCCATAATGCCATGGAGCAAAAGCAAAAGTACTGATTGGAAAAAAGAAGTGATATTTCTCTCAGTTTTACAATGACAGGGCGAGAAAGAGAAGGTGGGAATGAAGATAGTGGGAACAGGGAGTCAGGGGAATGATGGAGATCATGGCATCCATGGTAGGCAGGACCACAGCCATTAAACTATCAACAGAGTGTTTAATATAAATGGAACATGGGAGCCACGTTGCACTGACACGTGATGTACGTTACAAAATCAGGGAGAAGACATGCTGCAGCTGATGCCTCCTGAATTCCCCACTCCACTCATACTACTGATACAGGTTTGGGCACTGACCCTTTTGGTAGGAGAAAAAGGATAGAGCTTATTCCTTTGCTCATTGGGAATCAGTGTCCTTCCTGGCTTTGTGATAGACTCATCACTAGCCAAATAAACAAAATTCATATATTCCCAGAGATGGACATACTTTGTCAGAGTGTGTGTGTGGGGGGGGGGGGGGTGGGGGGGGAATATGAACCATACTCCTGTGATTAGAAAGACTCCTCTCCACCCAATCCCTTAATATGCTCTGACTACTAAAAGTATGAAGGCTCTACGAGTTTCTTCTTCCTTAATAATAATAATAATAACAGCTAACATTTATATAATGCTTTAAGGCTTACAAAGCACTTTATAAACATTATCTCACTATTCTCATAACAATCCTGGAAATGAGGTGCTATTATTATTTCCATTTTATGGACAAGGAAACTGAACCAGATAGTTGTTTAAGTCATTTGCCCAAGGTTGGGAAGCTAGGTAGGGGGGTGGGTGGAGAGAGGGAAAGGAGCGTTCAGAACAGAAGAACCTTGAAAGTTGAAATTTTGCCTACTTGGCAATTTTGCCTGGGACTGAAGAAGATATAAAGAGAGAAACCCATAAGCCCCTGGGTTTAGGGTCAGCCTTATGAAACCAATGAAATGGCCAGATGTCAGCATCTCCAACATTCCCTTCCTAAGCCCTTTATTAAGATTTCCTTGGCCATTGGTTCTGTGGGGGGAATAGATTCCAAGTTCTAAATGGCTGATTTACCAACAAACTTATGTGGCACAAAAGTTCTCTTTCTAAATTGGGGACTGCCTCATTCCTAGCAGGGCTATTTGCATTTTAAAGAGAAGGTGATGTTCAGCCCAGAAGAATGAATCTCTACAACATGGAATTTCTGGCATAAGTAGGGGAGAGAGTTTCCTCATCTTTAAAATGAGGGGGTTAGAATAGATAGCTTTTAAAGTTCCTTTCCAGTTCTAAACCTATGATCCCATGGTATTTTTTGAAGGGTGGGGCCTTCCCAAAGTCCTTCAAATTATACCACCTAAGCTACTGTCTACTTGGCTTAAGCACAAGGCTGGCCCTGCATAGATGGATGCCGTTTTCAGTTACAATCAGGCCCACCCATCCTCTTCAACACATTCCCCCTTCTTTCCCCACCCTTCAATGTAGTCTGTGCTCATAGACCCTAAGGAGAAGGCAGCAGCTGTAAATCACATGATGAAATGCCCTGCAGACCAGCAGAGAGCTCCCATCTGTGAGAATCTTTGGGAGTGGGAGTGGGGGTGGGGATGGGAGGTCTGACCATTTCACTCCTCTATAATTTGGAGGTATCAAATTATTAATAACATGCTGGTCTCCACAGAAATACAGTCCCAGAAGCAGCCAAGCAAGATATCTCAATGGTCCCAAGGGTGGGGAACCTGCAGCCTCGAGGCCACGCATGACCTTCTAGGTCCTTGAGTGCAGCCTTTTGACTGAGTCCAAGTTTTGCAGAACAAATTCTTTTATTGAGGGGATTTATTCTGTAAAGTTTGGATTCAGTGGAAGGGTCTTACTTGAGGACTTAGAGGGCCACATGTGGCCCTCCCAACCCCCCACCCCCAGCACTCTAGGCCATCTGCATAGTCCCCAGGGAGGCCAGCGATAAGGGTAACCTTACCTAAGGATGGAAAGCGGCCTCATTATTCAGGGGCATGTCTTTCTCCCACTCACTGTTCCAAAGGAGCAGGGAAATTCCCCATTTTCTCCCTTCAAACCCTTGGGGGTACAGGGTGGAGTTGTTAAAGTTCACCATTTTAGTTATTTTTATCTGCTGTGCACATTTAGCCTAACTGGAAATCTTCCTCCTGGGCTGGAGGGAAAGGGTGGGCTGGAGGCTCCTGGACCCAAAGAAGAGGCCCCAGGAAAGGAGGCACATTCATACCTCTGACTTTTCTCTTTTCCCTCTTTTGTGACAATCTCCCTCCATCTCTGTCAAGGGCAGCACGTCTTTCCATTCAGTCGGGTTCCAGAATCATCTTTAATTCCTCACTATATCACTCATTGCATGGATCCAATCAGTCACCAATTCTTGTTGTTTCCTCTCTACAGCATCTCTCACATCCTCTGCCTTTTCTTTACACTGACAACCCTGCCTCCTCCCCCTTCAAACCCAAATCAGTTCTGCCAGGCCATTGCAACAGCCTCCTAACTGGGCTCCCCGCCTCGCTCCTCTCCCCTCTTCAATCCCTCTTCCGTACAGCTGCCAGATCCATTGGACACCTGACCATATCCCTCCCCTGCTTAATAAACTCCAATGACTCCCTAGTGCCTCCAGGATCAAAGGACAATTCCTTTGCATGGCACTTAAAACCTTTCACAATCTGACTCCAATGTACCTTTCTAGGCTCACTCTACATTATTCCCTTTGTGCACTCCACGGTCCAGCCAAATTGGCCTTCTTTGGTACCTCATCCGCAACATTTTTCATCACCTTAGTGTGCTTTCTCACAGGTTGTCCCCCAGACTTGGACTACACTCCCCCTCCTCACCTCTGTCTCAAAGAACTAGTTTCCTTCAGATCTCAGTTCAAATCCTAGTTCCTGCTTAAAGCCTTTCCTGCTTCCACCCAGCTATTAGTGCAGCCCTGCCCAAACGACCTTGTATATATTACTAGCTAGCAAGTATATGGCACCTCGAAATTTGCAAAAGACTTTATAAATATCATCTCATTGGATCCTCACAACATCCCTGGGAATATAGATACTATCATGATTACCATTTTACAGTTGAGGAAACTGAGAAAGACAGAGGTTAAGTGATTTGCCCAGGGTCAAACAGCTAGGAATTGTCTGAGGCTGCATTTGAAGGTGGATCTTGCTGATTCCACTGAACCTCTGCTAGCCAGCTCCCTCTGTATTTTATATATACCTATATGTGGGGATGCTGACTCCCCTAAGAGAGCAGTGGGACAGTCTCATTTTTGTCTTTGTATTTCTAGTGCCTACATAGCGAATGGGATGTAGCAGGTGCCTAATAAATGCCTTTTCATTGTACGTGTCTGGACACACCCTCCAATCTTTTCCCAATCCCCACTGGTTCTCTGCTTCTCCCCACCCCAGGTTCCTAGCTTTCTCCTCCGACAAAAGTTCAATGTGTCTGTTCCAAATGGTTTCCTGGCAAAATGACTGCATTATGAATAACAGTTGGAGAAATGGATAGTCTGGTTAATCCAGTATTTTGACAATAGGTAGATAGAAAGATAAATAAATAGATGGACGGATGGATGGATAGATATAAATATATATATACACACACACATGCACACATAGACATATACACACATACCATGAAGGACCTGTTACTCTGTCAGTGAGAAGTTCCTGTCCATGAATTAACAGGTATCTTGTATGGAGCTGCCTGAAGCTCACTGAGGTTGTCACTTACCCAGGATCACAGAACCAATAAATATCAGAGAACAGATTTAGACCCTGTTCTTCTTGACCCTAAACCCAGCACTCTATGCAGTATAATAGGTTGTCACAAACCGGGTAGAATCTGAATTTCAAGGGACCTTAACGGCCCTCTAGTGTGATGGTGTCAAAACTCAAACTGTACATAAAGATCCTGTAGGTCCTATGTAGACTTAGAAAATCCCATATTAACACGATCTATGTGTTATCCGATTGTTATTTATCTTGTTAAATATTTCCCAATTATATTTCAATCTGGTTGGGCCATACTCAGAATGTTGTGATCTGAGTGGGGATGGGGGTTTGCCACCTCTGCTCTGATCCAAGGGGCAGGGGATGGAGTGCTAGGCTTAGAGTCAGACAGAAGTTCAAATCCCCTCAGACATTTACTAGCTGTGTGACGCTGGGCAATTCACTTTACCCTGTTTACCTCAGTTTCCTCATCTGTAAAAAGAGCTGGAGAAGAAAATGGTAAACCACTCTAGTATCTTTGCCAAGAAAACCCCAAATGAAGTCACAGAGTCAGACACGACTGAAACAACTCAACAACAGTCTAGTCTAGTCCCATGACGCAACATGAATCCTCTCTGTAGTAGCCCTAACAAGTGATCATCAACACTTTGTCTGAATTCCTCCAATGACAGGGCATGTCCTATTTCAAGAAGGGTCCCATTTCATGATTGGACAGTAGACGGGGAACAGATTTCCCCATGTTTCCCCCCCCCCTTGGAAATTGCCTGTTCCACCTATAGATAAAGTTTACCCTGTTTACAATATTGTAGTTAGTGAGGGAAAGGGGCGAAAGCATCTGTTGGCCCCATATTACAAGCCAGACATGTTGAGATTCACAGCAGTGCCTTGCTTCATCGTGGTCCTGAAGCTGGGTCTCCAGGTATACCCAGCTTCCCATGCCCAATTCCCACTTTCCCCTGAGTCATGCCTGGATAGCTCCTTTCTTAAAGCGCGAGGGGGGTGGGGTGGGGGAGGAGGACTTTGAATCCATCTTTTCCTTCCCCAGCAACAGCCCTTGCTCTCTCCTCAAAACAATTTGAGAGGGAAGTTTATAAGAGGAAAAGAAATGAAAAGGTCCCATTTAACAGCACCCACTGGGTGGGGTTACTTCCTGGCCGGAAACATTGTGGCGAGTGGGCCCAGTGTGACCACGAAAGGCTGGTTTGGCTGCGCTTGGCTCCACTGGACAGTAGCGTGGAGGCCAGGCGGGCCCTGCGGGGGTCCCCTACAAGCGAGGGACACCTATACTGATCTGCATAGGGCGGGGAAGGAGATCGTTCTTAACTAAGAAAAAAAAGCAGCACCCTAAATTAGGACGGAGGCATGTCAAATCCGAGCCCGTGTGACAGCCGAGCGGAGCTGCTGCCACCCAGCTGCTCCTCCACTGAGTCACCCTGGGGAGGGGGACCCCCACAGTAGGGGCGCGGGGGAGGGAAGGAGCTTGATTCCTGGGCTTGGGGGTGAGACCGGGTGGGGCGGAGGAACAATGCGAACGGCAAACTTGGCTGCGCCCGCGCAGGCACAGACAAGCTCCGGGGAGCTTTTCTGGGCGAAAGTGGGGAAAGAGCGCCTGCATTGCTTGGATCACGCCATTCCCCAGCCCCCCCCAGGCCCTGTCCTCGGCCTCGGCCTCCTTGTCCTCTCTGGCCCCCCTCGCCAGACAATGGGGAAGCCTTCTTCTTCCACGAGCCACAGCCACTGTGAAACGGGCCCCAGCATTTCTTTTCCGTCCTTTCCTCACCTCCCCCCCCACTCTTTGTGGCTGTTTCTCTCCCTTCCTCCGTCTGTCTCTCTGTCTCTCTGTCTGTCTGTTTCTCTCTGTCTCTCTGTCTGTTTCTCTCTGTCTCTCTCTGTCTGTCTCTGTCTCTCACTCACACACACACACACACACACACACACACACACACACACGCAGGATCATGGGACTAAAAACTAAAAGGAAGTTTGAAAGCTGTGCTTGGGGTCAGAAAAACCCGAGTTCCATTTTTGCTTTGGATACGTTCATTCTACTGAATCGCTTAACCCCTCACCGAATGCTGTAAAATCAGGCTTCGTGCCTCAAGATCCCTTCCAGCACTAAAATTGGGATGCTACCATATTTTAGTTTAACCTTCTCATTTTATAGATGAAGAAACTGAAGCCCAAAGAGGGTAAATGATGGCCAAGGTCACACATAAGTAGCAGGACTGCTTTCCTTAAGGTGTAGCACGACTATCTCATTGGCCTTAAAACTGGGAAGCTTTACCATTAGTCTCTCCACCATTGGCAATGACAATGGCAGTGCTTTGGGGTATAAAGGGAGTCACCTCAGATAAGGTGGTAAAATCCCATTCTAAACAGACTATTTATCAGAATCAGCTAGGTGGCGCCATAGTGCACAGAGTGCTGGATCTGGAATCAGGAAGACACCTTCCTGAGTTCAAATTTGACCTCGACTCTTACTAGATGTGTGACCCTAGGCAAGTCACTTAACCCTGTTTGCCTCACTTTCCTCATCTGTAAAAGGAGCTGGAGAAGAAAATGGCAAATTTTTGCCAAGAAAACCTCAAATGGTGTCACAAAGAGTTGGATACTACTAAACAACAGCAAATCATTTCTCCTTCTAATTCTGTAGGGGGAGAAACACTCTCTCTTTAATATCTTAAGTTGATTCGTGAGTCTTCCTAACAAAAGGATGAGTTCCATGAAGGTAAGGACCTTATCTTCTCTTTCTCCTGTACTCATGTCACTGAGTACACAACTGGTCCTGTTGATAAATATCTACTGATTGATCAATTGACATCATTGGCCTCTTTTCATTCATTCCTTTAATTAATTCCTTTTCAGAAACAGCTACTTATTAAATAACTACAGTGCTTGGTGCTAGAGGATACACAGAGTTTGCTCCTGCCCTCGTGGAGCTTACAGTTTAGTAGAGGCATAAAATCCCAACACATTCATTATATCATACAGTGTTAAGTGATGAATGTGTTGGAATCCCTGGTCCAATCATGACCACAGAGGTGGCTAATTATATGGGCTTCTTTTGTCTTGGCAGGTAGGCAGTAGCCTACCCATGCAGAATGCTGCGCACACTCTTGGATACAGTGGCTTAACTGTTTTCTTTGTTACAAGGGAAGGTTGTTGAGGGTGTGTTCCTGACAAGTATCAGGGGTATAAAAACCAAACATGTGAATAAATTTTTTTTTATATGCTAGAGAAGTGCAAAACAGAATGTTATGTGAGGGACAAGGGGGAAGAACATTATAATAATGGGACAGAGTTTCCCTGTCACTGGTTTCCCTGATAGAGGGCACTGTCAAACGAGGGACTTCCCTCTCTCTCAGGTTGTCACGTTCTCAGCAGCTAGAGTCTTAGAAAGCTGCCCGGGGCACTTGCTAAGGGTTGTCCAGCCAGTATATATCTGAGGAACAAAAAAAGGCAAGGACTTTTACCTTTCTTTGTCTTCCCAGTGCTTATCATAGTGTCTGGCATACAGTAGGTGCTTAATCAATATTTATGGACTGAGTTTAGATCTTCCTGAGGCCAGCTCTCTATCCAGTATCAGAAATAATGTCTACATTTGTGCACACTCTCAAGGACAATGATATTTTAGTAGAAGATGACAGACTCTTTAATGAAAGCAATGACCCTGAAATGGCGACTTGTCAGGCATCAGCTAATCAGTGGTGGGAGGACTGCATCTTTTGGGTGTCAGGGGTCCCATCCCAGGATATCTGAAATCATGCCAGCCAGGTGGCATAATGGATAGAGCACTGGGCCTGGATTTAGGACGTTTGTTGTTGTTCAGTCATTTCTGACTCTTCATGACTCCATCTGGAGTTTTCTTGGCAGAGATACCGGAGTGGTTTGCCATGTCCTTCACCAGCTGATTTTACAGATGAGGAAACTGAGGCAAAGGGGGTTAAGTGACTTTCCCAGGGTCACACAGCTAGGAAGTGTCTGAGGCCAGGTTTGAACTCAGGAAGATAAGTCTTCCTAATTCCAAGCAACTGTGCCACCTAAGTGCCCATAGATTTAGGAAATCCTGAGTTCAAATCCAGCCTCAGACATAACTTCCTAGTTATGTGACCTGGGCAAGTCATATAACCTCTGTTTGCTTCAGTTTCCTCAAATAAGAATAAAAGAGCATCTGCCTCCTGGAGATGTTGTGAAAATTAAAGGAGATATTATTTGGAAAGTGCTTAGTGCAGTTCCTGGCACACAGTAGGCACTGTCTAAATGCAAGCTATTATTATACCACATATCCAGAGAGTTGCCTGTTCAGCCTCCTTGTTACAGCCAGTCCTAGACAAAGCCTTCTGATTTCGACTCTCAGAGAACCTGTTGGGACCCTGACTATACTGGGAGCAGTTAGGAAAGACAGTGTACTTGAGGTGGGGGAGAGGATTTCACTTTGGACAGAGTAAGTTTAAGGTGCCAGTGGTCAGTTAACTTTTCTCTTCCCTAGGCATGCATACTTATAATATCTGGTCAGATAATACAAATATCCAGGGAATTTTGATCATAAGGAAGGGGTAGAGTGGGAGTGAGGAACTGAGCCAGAGAGAGCCAAACCCCACTCTGGGGTAGAGGGTGGGGATAGCAGGTGGTGCATCTTAAAGTTAAAGTTCTATTGATGGTGGTTCCACAGCATAGTCCAAATGCAGGAAAGAAGGCATATTAACATCACTCTCAGTTCAGCTAATGACCTAATACAGTACCTGGAGCCCTTCATCAAGTTCCCAGTAACACAGCATCATTTAATCATAGATCCAGCATTGAAAAGAACCTCAGAGGTCATCTAGCCCACCCTTATGACCTCATTTTCCCTAAAAGAAAAATAAAGTATTAAATAATACTGCCAATGTCCCTCTCTAATGGCCAAATATTATGGATGGGCAGAATCACTGGTTTTTAGAACTGAAAGGGGCTCTGGAGAGCTTCTTAACTCTGTGTGTGTGTGTGTGTGTGTGTGTAGTACAGTAATTGTTTGGAATTTCATGTAGCCTATCAGATGCCACACTAAAAAGATGAAAACCTTCAGTTTTTAGATGCTCCCCACTCTTTCCCTTCCAAATTCTCACCCAATTCTACAGCACTGAAGCAACAGAAATGTCCATCCATCTTAGCTACACCTCTTCACATTTTTGTCTTAGGGTGTAAGAGATTTAATGATAGCCTTCTCACAAAGTACCCCTCAGACAAAGAGAGGACTCAGAAAATATAATTAGCCTTACAAAGAAATTAAGGTGAGGCAGAGAGCTGCTCAGAGAAGAGAGGAAGGGATTGTTAGAAGCTGGGAAAGGGAAAAGCAACAGTCACTAAGACCTCAACTTTAGCATGCAAGAATCAGATAGGATTTTCCAGTGCTGAGCTCCAAACTTTGGCTTCCTCTGTGGGTTGGGGTGAGACTCTCAGACAGCCAATGGCAAATCCCAGCAGAGTGATTTTGTGTGGCTCCACTTGATTCCCAAGGATAGAATGAGAATCCTGGGGCTTACTCCCCACAAAGAGAAGGAAATATTTATCTCCCATTGTGTTAAGTGGCTGACTTTTAGTGTGTCCCCAATGTGGATGAATTTCCTTTGGGATTTCTCGTAGATTTGTTCCTCTCTGAACACCAAGTGCTTGAATGTGATCTCATTGAACTGAGTGGCCTCAGAGTGGTCCTGGCTGTCCCTTTATTACCTACCCTCTGTATGAGAAAACCAAGAGGTAGAGGTCAACCAAAACTATCATTCTCTGCTTTATGCCATAGACTAAGTCGATCTTGACTTTCTTTCCTGGCTGTAAAAAAAATAAAATAAAAAATCCTATCACCCTTCTGTTTCTTCCCAACTCTCAGTTTCTCTGAAGTTTCACAGTAATGGATTCCAGACTCCTGAAGTTTCCAGCCCAGTGATGATAAGCTGCTTGGTTAGTCTGATTGACTGATCCTACAAGTAGATCCACGTAACTTTTAGTCTGCATTCACTATTTAATTTCACTCAGTGGACTCTATTCTTCCCTTCTTTTTGGTTCCTTTCCCCTCCCGCCCCCTTATCCCAAATAAAACCCAGCCACACCTAGATCTCTTCATACCTTATTGTGCCTAGCACTGGACCTTGTCAAAAAGTTGACTCAGTTCATGCTATTTATAAGGTCAGAGAGAGCATCAAAGGAGTTAGAATTAAATGGGGCCCCAGGGATGATTTAAATGGGCAGTTCTCAAACTTTTTGGACTCTTAAAAATTATTGAGAATTCCGCCCCACCCTTCCTCCAAAGAACTTTGGTTTATGTGGGTTATATCTATCAATATTTTAGAAATCAAAATGTTTTAGTATTATTATGAAAATAGTTTTGCCCTTGTAGACCCCCTGAAAAGGTCTTGGCGGACTGTATTTTAAGAACCACTGATTGAAACCATCTTTTTATTTTTGTCCAGTGAAGAAACTAATAACCATAGGCTCATAGATCTAGAAGAGATATCAGAAGTCATATAGTCCAAGCCATTTATTTCACAGATGAAGAAACTCAGACATAGAATGGTGAAGTGATTTAAGGCCACACAAATGGCAAAGAGTCAGAATTTGAACTCAAGAATAGCATGTTTTCTATCGCAACAGAAGAAAGTTTTCTGTCTCTCTCTGTCTCTCTATCTCTCTGTCTCTGTCTCTCTGTCTCCCTCTTTCTCTCAAAGTATAGTAGCTAATAATTTCTTACCTTGCCTTAATGATAATTTCATTCTTTTCTGAGGATAGGGCTCTATCTCTACCCCAATTAATATAATCACAGAAGTCCCAGACACCTCACTGAATCACTACATTGAAGAAGTCTTTAATCAATTTGAAAGGATTATAGTATTCTGACCATTGGATCAAAGTATATGATGCTGCACAGGAGACATCTTCTGACTGGTACAAAGAATCAGATGCATATGTAGACCTATGTAGAAAAACAGTCTATGTATAAAAAGTTAGCCACATAGTACATACCTGTGGTCTCTGCTTGTGGAGGAAGCTGAGGCTGAGAACTTGAGCTCAGGAGTTTTGAGCTTTAGGAGGCTAAACCAATTAGATATGGGAAGCCACCAGGCTGCTCAAGGAGGGGCAAACTAGCCAGAAACAAAGTAACTCCAAGGTCCCATGTGGGATCTGGCCTGAGAATAACCCCTGCACTTCAGCCTAGGCAAGATAAGGAAATCCAATCCCAAAACAAAACAAAATAAAAACCACAGTAGTCAATCCAACAATGAATCAAATTGTGAACTAATGTGGAAGAATTCCAGTTTAGAGAATTCCAGCTCAATAGTTGGAGCCAGTCCCCTGAGAAGGAGTCTCTCCTGGGCATTGGGAAAAAGTTTCTCTCTTTCTGTTCTTCCCTTTTCCCATTGACCATGTCCCTGGAGAGATTAGACAAGTAACAGGCCACACATCTAATATTGAACAGCCCTTCATTCCTAGTATAAATCCTACCTGGTCACACAGCAGGATCCTGCTGACATATTGCTGGAATCTCCTTGCTAGTATTTTATTTGAATTTTTTGCATCAATATTCATTAGGGAAATTTATAATTTTCTTTCTCTGTTTTGGCTTTTCCTGGTTTAGGTATTAGCCATATTTGTGTCATAAAAGGAATTTGGGAGGACTCCTTCTTTGTCTATTTTCCCAAATAGTTTATATAATATTGGAATTAATTGTTCTTTAAATGTTTGGTAAAATTCACTTGTGAATCCATCTGACCCTGGCGGTTTTTTTCTTG
This sequence comes from Petaurus breviceps papuanus, assembly GCF_028583685.1. Taxonomy (NCBI): domain Eukaryota; kingdom Metazoa; phylum Chordata; class Mammalia; order Diprotodontia; family Petauridae; genus Petaurus; species Petaurus breviceps. The sequence continues at coordinate 4,229,340 of NW_027185674.1, read as the reverse complement.
GGAAGTTCATTGATGACATTCAATTTCTTTTTCTAAAATGAGGTTACTTAAGTATTCTATTTCTTCCTCTGTTAATCTGGGCGATTTAAATGTTTTGTAAATATTCTATTTCACTTAGATTGTCACATTTATTGGCATACAACTAGACAAAATAGCTCCTAATTATTGTTTTAATTTCCTCTTCATTGGTGGTGAATTCACCCTTTTTTTTGGTACCAGTGATATGGTTTTCTTTTTTTAAATCAAATTAACCAATGCTTTGTCTATTTTATTGTGTTTTTTTTTAATAAAACCAACTCTTCGTTTTATTTATTAGTTCAATGGTTTTCTTACTTTCAATTTTATTAATCTCTCCTTTGATTTTCAGGATTTCTAATTTGGTGTTTAATTGGGGATTGTTAATTTGTTTTTTTCTACCTTTTTTAGTAGCATTCCCAATTCATTGATCTGCTCTTTCTCTATTTTATTGCTGTAAACATTTAGAGATATAAATTTTCCCCTAAGTACTGTTTTGGCTGCATCCCATAAATGCTGGTATGTGATCTCGTTGTCATTCTCTTTGATGAAATAATCGATTGCTTTTATGATTTATTGTTTGATCCACTCATTCTTTAAGATTACATTCTTTAGTTTCCAATGAATTTTTAATCTATCTGATCCTTTATTCAATGTAATTTTTATTGCATCATGATCTGAAAGAGATGAATTTCATATTTATGCCTTTCTGCATTTGATTGTGAGGTTCTGATGCCTTAATGCATGGTCAATTTTTGTGTAGCTACCATGTGCCACTGAGAAAAAAAAAGCTATATTCCTTTCTATCTCCACTCAGTTTTCTCCAGGGGTTCATTATATCTAAAGACACATGTGGCCAAGAACAGTGGACACCCAAACATCTGGGTGCTTGACCCTTTATGGTGGAGAGTACTGACGATGGACATTACAAAGGCACTAACTCTTGGAGTTCAGCAAAGAGTTACACCTAAGGGGAACTTCACAAACATTCTATAAAGGGAGAAAAGGATTTTTAGTAAACAGGAGCTGTGAGCTATGTCTTTGCCACATGTAGTCTCTCCATTCAAACTTCGCTATCTTTGTATAGAACCTGAATGTACTTGTGAGGAAGTGTGCCTCAGACTTTTGGTGGGAAGGTTATGCTATAATACTAGTTATGCTGGAACACTATTTCTTTCCATCTTAAGAAATATCTTTGCTACAAAGCAAATTAAGTCTAGCTAATTATTAATGGGAAGCACATCAATTGGCTCATGAGTGACAGTGCAAGAGACCCAGTCCCTTAAGATTACCTCTAGAACATTAAGAGTCTGTAGTAGTAATGACACCCTCTAAAGATCCAGCCTACCAATGAAAATGGAAATTGAGGAAATAGTTCCAGAGAGAGTTTCATCCTTTGGTGAAATGAGTTAGAGATAACTGCTTGCTGGAACAGATTCTTAGCAAAATATACGTTCCCTGCTTATCTCTTTTAATTAAGTATGGTTTTGTGTTTTCTTTTACTTTTGCTTTGTCTGAGATTATGACTGCTACTCCTACTTTATTTTAACCCAAGCGGAAGCATATTAAATTATGCTCCATCCTCTTATTTTTACTGTGTTGTGTCTTTCTGTTTCAAGAGTGTTTCTTGTAAATAACATATTGTTGGATTCTGTTTTCTAATCCACTCTGCTATCCACTTCCATTTTATGGATGAGTTCGTCCCATTTACATTCACTGTTATGATTACTAACTGTGCATTTCCCTCTATCCCATTCATTTCCCCCTGCTTGTCCTTCTTTCTCTCTTTTTACTGTCTCCCTCCTCAAAAGTCTGTTTTATTTCTGACCAATACCTCCTTTAATCTGTCCTCCCTTCTATGAGCTCCCCCCCCATTTCTCTTATACCCTTCTACTTCCCTGTAGAGTAAAATTGATTGCTATAACCAAGTGAGTGTTTACGTTATTCCCTCTTTGAGCCAATCTGATGAGAGTAAGGTTCAAACATCGCCTGCCACCCTATCTTCCTTTCATGCCTCTTTTATGTGAGACAATTTCCCCCATTCTTCCTTCTTCTTCCCCCTTTTCCCAGTGTGTCTTCTTTCTCACCCCTTAATTTTATTTTTTTGAAACCATCCCATCATAGTCAACTCACATCCATGCCATGCCCTCTGTCTATATATATTTCCTTTTAACTGCCCTAATAATGATAAAGTTCTTAGGAGTTGCAATTATCATCTTTCCAGGAAATGATTCTTAAATATAAATATTTTATTACTGCCTTTTGTTTTTTATATTACAGTGACTTCTGGACACCTCTCAGCAAGTCTTCCCTGGGAGTATGGGAAAATAGTTAAAAAAAAATAACTGATATGGTGACTATGACTGCTAGTGTTCTGAATCCACAGTCCTCTACTTCTTTTAGATCTGATTCTCACCAACAAAGAAGGACTCATTGCTGGGGTAGGAAACAATGGAGGAAAGTAACCACTCTATCTTAAAATTCTGATAGATAAAGGGAGGAAAACCAGACATAGCCTAACATGTTTCCTAAAGGATTCAGAAAAAAAAAATAGAATCCCAAGCCCTACAAGGGAAAACCAGCCCAAGATGGATAGGAAGCTCTGAGTAAATGAGTTCTGAAGATATGAAGTGATGCAATTCCAATGGGAAGAAAATAATTCATATGTATTGGGAAATGAGGGGGTTTTCTAAAGAGATTTGTTTGTAGGAATTTCCATTAAGCAATTTAGATTTCTTAAAAGATGAACAGAAGATGGAAGTAAGGGCTGGTCAGAGAGAGCTAATATAGATAACAGATTCTAAAGCTAAATAGATCTCAACAGAATAGAATGCTGGTCCAAAATAAATAAGATGAAATAAATTGTGTTTTTTAAAATGTTAGAAACATATAATGGTTAAAAAAATTGTTAAAGCTATAAAAATGTACATACCCTTGACCCAGAAATACCACTTCTAGGGCTGCATTCCAAAGAGATTATAAAAGTGGGAAAAGGACCCACAGACACAAAAATATTTATAGCAGCTCTTTTTGTGGTGGCCAAGAACTGGAATTTGAGGGGATGCCCATCAGTTGGGGAATGGCTAAACAATTCATGGAATATCAATATAGTGGAATACTATTGTGCTATAAAAATGATGAGCAGGCAGATGTCAGAAAAACTTGGAAAGAATTATATGAACTGATGCTGAGTGAAGTGAGCAGAACCAGGAGAACATTGTACATAGTAATAGCCACAACGTGCAATGACAGACTCTGATAGACTTAGCCCTTCTCAACAATGCAAGAATCTAAAACAATTCCAAAGGACTCATGATGGAAAATGCCATCCACATCCAGAGAAAGAACTATGGAGTCCGAATGCAGAGTGAAGAAGACTATTTTCTTTTTTGTTTTTTCCTTTCTCCTGGTTCCTCCTATTCGTTCTAATTCTTCTATACCATGTGAATAAAGTGAAAATATGTCTAATAGGAATGTAAATGTAGAGCCTATATCAGATTGCATGCTGTCTTGGGGAAGTGGGAGGGGAAGGAAATTTAAACTTCTGGAAGTGAATGCTGAAAACTAAAATAAATTTTAAAAATTGTTAAAAATGTTTTGTATAACTTCACATGTATAATGGATATCATATTGCTTACCTCCTTAATGAATGAGGGAAAGGCTAGATAGAAAAGGAGAGAATTTGGAACTGAAAATTAAAAAGAAAGAATGTTAAAAAAATACATGATGGGGATAGAAGAGTGACCAGATATCAGTTTGTCTGGAAAAAAAAAAAGATCTGAAGCTTTTGGTAGACTTAAAACTCATCAGAAATCAAGCATGATTTGACATTCAAGGAAGCTAATTTAATTTTAGACTCAATTAATAAAGGCCTAGGAATAGCCAGGTTGGATTTATATCAGAAATGCAGGGCTAGTTTAATATTAGGAAAACTATCAGCATAATTGACTATCTCGGTAACAAAACCAACATAAATAAACTGATTATCTCAATAGATGCTGAAAAAGCCTTTGACAAAATACAGCACCCATTCCTATTAAAAACACTACCAATAAGCACCCGAGCAAATGGAGCTTACCTTAAAGTGATAAGTAATATTTATCTAAAACCATCAGTAAGCATTATCTGTAATGGGGATAAGCTAGAAACCTTCCCAATACAACCAGGAGTGAAGCAAGGATGTCCATTATCACCTCTATTTTTTTTGTTAATATTGTACCATAAATGTTAGCTATAGCAATAAGAGAAGAAAAAGAAATTAAAGGAATTATAATAGGCAGTGAGAAAACAAAACAATCACTCTTGGCAGATTATATGATGTTACATTTACAAAATCCTAGAGAATCAACTAAAAAACTACTTGAAATCATTAACAACTTTGGCAAAGCTACAAGATAAATTACACATAAATCATATGTTACCAACAGAGTCTAGCAGCAAGAGACAGAAAGAGAAATTCCATTTAATATAAAATACTTGGTTCAATGAAGAACTCTTAGCTATTCTCAGCAATACAATGATCCAAGACAATCCCAAAAGACTAGTGATGAAGCATGCTGTCCTTCTCCAGAGAGAGAACTGATATTGATTGAATACAGACTGAAGCATGCTATTTTTTTCAGTTTCTTTCTTTAATTTTTAAATTTTTATTCAAGTCTTCTTGTACAAAATGACAAATATGGAAATGTTTTACAAAATTACATATGAATAACCTGTATCTGTTTGTTTACTGTGGCAGGGAGGGGGGGAAGTGAGAAAAGGAGAAGGGATAGAATTTAGAACTGAAAACTTTAAACAAAAATATTAAAAATTGGGGAAAAAATGAAAGGCCTAGTATCCGAGACTTTACAGGGCTTGAGGGGTGGGGTGGGGAGGAGGGAAGAGTTTCTCTTCATTGAGCTAGTGAGACCTGACCTATAGTATTGCATTCAGATCTGAATTTTAGGAAAGACCCAAGTACCCTAGAGGGTGTCTAGAAAATAGTGTATAGGTGGTTAAAGCCCCGGAGATCAGATCATATAAGGATCGGTTGTTTCCAGAAGCCAGGTTCAAATTTTTTTGTGCATTTCATAGCAAAGGCCTCGATTCAGTCAATGTTTTTCATCTACTGATCCTGTCAGTAAGGCAGAAGGTCTTAGCTAATTAATGAAATGATTATGCAGACCCTGCATTGAAGATCCCAATTATTCAATGTGATAATGAGGTGGTGTGGGAAGGAGGAAAGAGCAGAGAAATAGGAATCAGGAGATTTAGGTTTTGATCTTGATTCTGCCACTGATTTCCTGTGTGCTTTGGACAAGTCACTTCCCCTCTCTGAGTGAGGCTCATTCTCCTCATCTGTGAAGTGGGGAGGATATGGAGATGAGAGGAGGGAAGAAGCATTTGAACTATGTTAAGCACTTTACAGATATCTCATTACTATCCCACAACACTGTGCTGTTATTTTCCTCATTTTAAAGTTGAGGAAACTGAGGCAAACAGAAGTTAATAGTCACTTAACAATGCAGTAGAGTGCTGTTCTGGCAAATGTTAAACAACCTGTGTGTGTATGTGTGTGTGTATACACATAAATACAGAAATATATGCATAATATACATATGTACATATGAGAGAGACAGAGAGAGAGAAGTTTTGGTAGACTGAAAGCTTACTATGAATCAGCAGCATGATTTGATATCCAAGGAAACTAATTCAATTTTAGATTAACTTAAGAAAGGCCTAGTAGCTAGGACTTGGGTGAAAGGGGAGGATGTATACATATAGGTGGGTATACATCCACATATGTAACCACATCTCATTATATAGATATGAGATGATATATGTCTATAAATATATAGATATCTCTCTCTCTCTCTCTCTATATATATATATATATATATATATATATACACACACACATCAATCAATCAATTTATATCTATCTATCCATATATCTATCTCCTCCCCCAAGTCATATATATGTATTGGACTACATGTCTATTAAGTGTTTCATAGTATGGACTGACTAGAATCTTTGTTTTTACTATCCTAACTACATGTACAGAGACAGCTAGGTGGTTCAGTGGATAGAATAATGGGTTTGAAGTCAGGAAGACCTGAGTCCAAATCCAGTTTCAGATATGCACTAGTTGTGTGACCCTGGGCAAGTCATTTAACCTTTGTTGGCCTTAATCCAGTGGAGAAAGAAATGGCAAGCTGCTCTAGTATCTTTGTCAAGAAAACCCCATGGACAGTATGGTCCATAGGATCATGAAGAGTTGGACACAACTGGATGACTGAACAATATTTAGTGCACACTTTTAAGTTAATCTGCATTATTAAGATTGTCTCCATCACTTTCCTAATTCTAAACAATCAAGGGACGGCTAGGTGGTGCAGTGAATAGAGCACTGGAGTCAGGAGAACCTGAGTTCAAATCCGGCCTCAGACACTTAATACTTAATAGCTGTGTGACCTTGGGCAAGTCACTTAACCCCAATTGCCCTACCTTCCCCCCTCCAAAAAAAGAAAAATCTAAAAAAAAATTTCTAAACAATCAACGAAATAGTAAATCAAGCCCTGATCTGCAGTATTTGTTCATTTCTGAAGTATAAATGCTCACAATGAACATGTAATCCGTGGCTCTTGTGAGCTGGTTTGAGCAGTCTCTACCAATCTTCTGGCTATACTAGATGATCTCAGGTCCCTCCCAGCTCTGACATTCTGTGCTTCCTCTGACTGCAACTCAGGTCTCATGAGACCCAGGATTCTCCCACTATAACGGCTGCCTACTAGCAGCAACAAAGTCTGCCTCCAGTTTTTTTTTTTTAATGCTTAATTATTATGTTATGGAGAAGAGCTGATATTTATAAGGCACTTTGAGATTTGGGAAGTGTTTTACATAAATTATCTCATTTGATCTTCACAACAACCTGTGAGGTACAGATTACCCGTTTTGTTATCTCAATGGATGGGAAGGTGAATGTGGAGAAAGGAAGTGAATTATTCAGGGCCGCATAATTAGTTAGCATTGAAGGGGGATTCAACCCCAGATTTCCCCTGGACTTGAAGTCTTTACTCTGCTTAGAACTAAATGTCCATGATGAGTTTCATGCCACGAACAGACTGGAATCCTTATCTTTACTGTGTCCTAACTACAAATTGTCAAAAGGAGTCAAGAAAAATTCAGCTTAGGTCTCTCTGTTCTCCAAAATCAAATTCATTCATTCAACAAATACAGAGTTGAAAGGCAGAGCATCTCATGTTCAGAATAACAAGTATGCCGGTACTGCTAGAACACAGCATATATGGAGATAAGCAAGGCAGAAGAAGAATGGAAAGACATGTTGTCAAGAACTTCACATGATCAAAAACATGGATCTTACTCTTTTTCTTTCTTTTTAATCCTAAATGTAATAGGGAGCCATGAGAGCTCTAACCCTCAACTGGGAAATGGCTAAACAAACTGTGATAAGGGGCGGCTAGGTGGTGCAGTGAATAGAGCACCGGCCCTGAAGTCAGGAGGACCTGAGTTCAAATCCAGCCTAAGACAATTAAGACTTATTAGCTGTGTGACCTTGGGCAAGTCACTTAACCCCCATTGCCCTGCCTTCCCCCCTCCAAAAAGCAGCAAAAAAACAAAAAACTGAACATTTATTTAACAAACTGTGATAGATGTATATAATTGAATATTCCTGCCCTGATATACCGAAGGGCATGGAAAGACATATGAACTAATGCAAAGTAAAGTAGAAACAGGAAAACAACATATACAAGTTATAACAGTGTAAATAAAAGAACAAAAACAATAATAAAATAAAACTGAACACTGTGTAATTATAATCATCAAGCTTGGACCCAAAGAAGACTCGTGAGAATGCATCTCATTTCCCTTTTTTGCAAAGATGGGGGCCTGTGGGCATGGAACACTGCATAGATTGCCCCACTTGGTTGGTGTTGCTTCATCTCTTTTTAATTTTTTCTCTTTTCTTCTTACCCTGTGTTAGAAGCAATAGCTCTCTGGGATAGGAAGGGGAGATATATTGGGAGATGAAGTGATATAAAAAACAAGAAGTGCCAATGAACATATTTTTTTTTTAAGACAAGTAAGTATTGACCTCAACAGAGTTGTCCAGAAAACAAAACAACATTTTGTACATGTTAAAGTGCTATGTAAATGTTAGTTGTTATATTGCTATTAATAAAAGCTCCAACTAAATGTATGGAGCTCTTACATGCTGTGGGTAATGTCTAAAGGTTTGCTACCTTGGCCCTTCTCTTATTGCATTCCACAGGATCACAGAAGATGTCACAAAGCATTATATGAGGGGTGGCTAGGTGGCACAGTGAGTAGAGTGCTAGCCCTGGAGTCAGGAGGACCCGAGTTTGGATCCGGCCTCAGACACTTAACACACACACACACACACACACACACACACACACTCACACACAACCTAGCCACATGACCTTGGGCAAATTACTTAACCCCAATTGCCCTCCAAAAAGCAAAAAACAAACAAAAAACATTATATGATTAACAGTTCCCAAAATGGGACAATTAAGTTCTAAAGGTGTTCAAAGGAGGGTAAACAGATCATGGCAGGCCCGGTTGGTCCAAAAGGCCTACTAGAGGAAATGGGGCTTATGGGCCTTGAAGGAGGGGTTGGTCTAAGCAGAGCGGAGAGAGAGGAGGCTAGTTTTAGGCAGGGGAAATCATGTGAAAAAAGGCAGGGAGATTAGAATGTAGAAGATGGCTTGGGGGAATGATGAATCAGCTATAGTGAAGGCTGTGGTCAGATCAGGAGGCCTTGAATGCCAGTGTGAGTAGTTTCTACTTTATTCTGAAGGCACTGGGATCACTGAAATTTTTGGCGTAGGGTTATTATGAAAATGATACTTCATGGACACTGATGGCAGTGGTGTATGGTTCAACTCTCTGGCCCTTAAGTTCTTCCTCTATAAAAGGAGAATAATATTATCTGTCCTACTTACCTAATTGGGATGCTGTGAATATCAGATCCTATAATGGGTAGGAAAATTCTTTGAAAAGAATAAAGAATTAAACACACTTAAGGGATTGTTATTTCTTTTCCTGGGAACATTGGGGACAGCCCCCTCAATCCAAAAGCAACAAGAAACCCTTGTGAGTTATTCCCCCGTGGTAAAAATTCAGGAACCCATGAGATCTCTCCTCCTTTCTCCTCCTGCTTAGAAGGGTTCACACTGGGCTATGTAGCCAATTACTAGGATTTCTTTTCCGTGATTTTTCTTCCCTTGGGTGGGAACCAAGCACGGAAAGTAACTGGAAAACACCCACATTCAGAGACAGCAGGCGGTTTTTCCTATAAATCCCCGGTTTTTCTTAGATCATTAAAAAGGGGGAAGGAGAGAAGGCGACTTACTGTGCCCTGTGTATGAGAACATTTAGAACATTTCTGTGCTCAGGAATTCTAACATTGTGAAGAGTCTGAATTCAGGGACTCTGTGTGCACAAGTATGTACCGTTCATGTACTAGGCAGAGAAGATTAAATGTGTTTTCACACCACATATTTCTCTGGCTTGCTGGAAACCAGAGGGTGGCTTTCTCTTTGGCTTTGGGGGTATCATTCTTAATAGTGGTATTTGAAATTATTTCAAAGGAGACTTCTACCTGGGGAGTTAAAAGCTTTTTTCCCCCCTTCAATAGCACGTGCAGTTTCAAGGCCATTTTACTGAACAGCTACAATTCTCTATGCTCAGACTAAGTGCATTTTTTTTTTTTTACAGAGAACCCCTCCCAGTGATGCTGAATGGAATACAGGGGTCAGCACAGAGGGAGCAGAGTTAAGTCACCTCTCTACCCCTGAAGGCTCCCACCAGGAGAAGAGTTAGGGAAGAAAAGGAAAAGAGAAAAAGAGAGGAAGAAGGGGCAGGAAAGGAAGAAAGAGAGAAGGGAACGAGAAATAAAGAGAGAAAGAAACAAGAGAAAGACCCACCTACCTTTCCTGCTTGGTTTTCCATACTCCCCTTTGTAAACACTCCAGTCGGCCAGATTAATTCTCTTGCTGTGAATCTTCCTAACAACGCTGTGTAGTCTCAGTTCCTGGAAATTGTTTTACCTTCTGAATCCTACCTATCCTTGGAGACTAAACTCAGGTCTCGACTTCTCCAGGAAGCCTTCCCCGACTATGCCAGCACACAACTATGTCTCCCTCCATCACTTATCATTTACTTCAATAGATTATTGATCTGATCCATGTAGATTCTCCCACTAACAAATGGGATACATCATAACCTACCCATAATCCTTCATCCTGTATAACTGTTGTCCATGCCCTCCCATAAATCTCCTAACACACTAGAAGCCTTCTTCTGGGGTCTTTTAGTAGCAATGTTATTATTGTTGCTAAATGTTACTATATTATTAATTGAATTAATATATTATAAATTCTACTGTTAATAATTGGTATTAACAATAATTAATAATAACAATCACCAGCCTCCCAGGGGCGTTGTGAAGATAAAATGAGGTGTTTGTAAAGAGTTTCCTGAACCTTAAAGCACCATTTAAATGCTAGCTCTTATGACTTTAATATTAGAGGGGTCCCATGGCAGCACAAGTCTGCCTTTTTTTTTTGGAGAGGGGAGAGCAAGGCAATTGGGTTAAGTGATTGCTCAAAGTTACACAGCTGCTAAGTGTGTCAAGTGTCTGAGACTGGATTTGAACTCAGGTCCTCTTGATTCCAGGGCCAGTGCTCTATTCACTGTACCACCCAGCTGCCCCACAAGTCTGCCTATGAAAACTGACCCTCACGACAGCCCCAGCCCACCTGCTTCTCTGGTGAGACATCTCTTGGGTCTACCTTTGAGGCTAGGTCTTGGAAGCAGATCTGCAGCAGTCAGTTTCTGCCCGCCAGGCATTTCTTCACTGCCCTTGGGGTGACCTGCAGTTTTGATTCTTCAGAGAAAGGGGTATTACAAGATCCACAGCCAAATGGCAACAGTGTAACGCTGGCTTGTAGCATTCCTTATCTTTTCTTATGCTTTGTCTTCCTCGATGGATCTTAAGCAGGAGAAGGGCACAGGATTCGCTACACAAGCTGTGCACACCCTAGAATCCACTCCCAGAGAGGAGCCTAGGGACATGCACATAGTGTGGCAGCTGTCACAGTCACGGTTCTTTGTACTCACATCCCTAGTGACTAGCACAATGCCTGACACAGAGGAGGTGTTTAATAACTATTTGTTGATTAACTGTTGATCCATTAATCATTTTTTCCTTCTCTCATTTACTGTGTGCTTCCTAAACCATAAATTCTCAATTCTCTTGTAGATCTTAATGGTATGAACTTTTCATCAGAAATCTAATGATTGGCCAGCATTCTCAAACTTTTCAGATTTCTAAAGCCTTGGGCTAAGTCTTGGTAACTGTGATAGTAATGGAATGTGGAGATTCCCCTGTATTGGGCTTGGTTTTCAAATTGATTGTATTAAAACCCAGAGCTTGTTAATCCCACCTGTGGGATGGACTTTTTGATGTGAAAAGAAAGTCCTGAACTGGGAGGAGCTGGTGAGGTAGATTTGGAGAGACACTAGAGAGAGGCGGAAGATCTTTTTGGAAGCAGCACCTCGTGGAGAGAGAGAGACTAAGAGAATTGCTGGTGGCCGCTTTGAATTGCCCTGGACTTTTGAGACCTGCCCCCTGAGCTGCCAAGGACTGAGGAGACATGGCTGTTTTGCTGGTACTTTGTCTGTCTGTTTTGATGTTATTTTGCCAGATTTGTCCACTGGTGAAAGACTGTCCTTTTGTTGAAGAAGTCCTGGAACCTGGCTGTTCGCTAAGAAGGCCTGCGACTGTCCTGCAGACAGAGAGTGAATACTGTCCACTGGTGAGGGACAGTACTGTTGTTGCAGGGGTCTGGAGACTGTCCTGCAGACAGAGTGAATAC
>NW_027185674.1:4196328-4217408 GCF_028583685.1 Petaurus breviceps papuanus | reverse complement strand
TGTTGTTGCAGGGGTCTGGAGACTGTCCTGCAGACAGAGTGAATACTGTCCACTGGTGAGGGACAGTGCTGTTGTTGCAGGGGTCTGGGAGCCTTTCTGTTGGTTCAGAAGCCTGAAGAAGGATTTTCTTGTTGTATGTTTACAGAAATCCTGGGAGAGGGCTTTGCTAATGTGTTCAGGGGTTCTAGGACTGTTCTACAGACAGAGGATAAATTCATGAAGGGACTGGCAATGTATCTTATGGCCTTGCTAAGCCTTGTCTCCCCAGGAACTAAGATTGCTGAGAACTTGCCTCGTGTCAAGATGAAGAAAAGACCTCCTTTTGGGTATTAAGTGCTGTGTTTAAACTTGATGTAACTCTGGGGTAGATTCAATTGTGATCCAGGGGTGGGGAACTTTTGACCTTATGTTTGAAAACTAATCTCCATTTGAGAAGAGGGGCTTTGTGGTGGACTTAATTAAGGTATAGCCTAGGGGTGGAGAAGTATTTAGAACAGAGACTTTGTGATTGATTGAATGATTGGAAGGTCCTGGGGTGGGGTAGTACTTGGAGATTATTTAATCACGCTTAGTAAATGCTGTACTTTGAATGATGTCATGTTTTGATCTTCTCTGTTCTTGGTTTGTCACTGAATAAAATAGAGAGCACCTATGCTGGTATTTTGAACCTGGGAAGTTGCCTTCTTTTGGTATTACATTACAGTAACCTAAAAACTTATGAGAAATAGACACCAGGCAACCAAACAGGATGGGTCAGGGCTCGGTTTTTGAAGAACCTGAAACTCTTGGGCAGGCCTATGAGTCCAGCAGAGCACCAGAAGGTAGTTTAGGGCCTCATGGGCTGATCTTAACTTCCTCCTTACAGGATGTAAGGCCCAAGCGACACAACAAATGAAACATCTTGGGCAGCTAGGTGGTGCAGTGAGTAGAGCATTGGCCCTGGAGTCAGGAGGACCTGAGTTCAAATGCGATCTCAGACACTTAACACTAGCTGTGTGACCTTGGGCAAGTCACTTAACCCCAATTGCCCTGTCCTCCCCTCTCCAAAAAGGGAAAAAAAAAACAATGAAACATCTAAGAAGTAATACAGCATCATAGAGAAAGAACTGAACTTGCAATTGGGAGGGTCTGGGTTTGAGTCTCTCCTATGATAAGTACCAGCTCTGACTGAGGAGGAGTATTTAAGCATTATAAGCCTTGGTTTCCTCATCTATAAATGAGAAAGTTTAACTAGGTAACCTATAAGGTCCCTTCTAGCTCCAAATCTATGGTCCTGTGACCTACAATACATTCAGTATATTATTATTAAGGCTTAAATGAGATGATGTATTTCTGTAAAGCACTAGATAAATTTTACTACATAAAGCACTTTGTAAACTTTAAAGATACGTGTGTACATATATGTATACACACATAACAGGTGAGCATATTAAATAGGAGGTTATACGAATAGTACACATACACCCACATATATGCTAATATGTTGTGTGTATATACATATGTATGTATATATACATATACACACATGCATGTATGCATGCAGACATACTATTATTTTACTGAAGGAAAGCTCACAAAACTTGAACCTAATTACTCACCCTCTGCTCCAGGGTAAGTATGCTTTTCCAGCAATAAAACTCTGGTCAAATTTTATTCCAGAGTCCAGACCTCAGAAAAATTGTGAAGAAACCTTGACCTTTGGTGTCCTGCCATCTCTCCTTTCTAGATCTTATACTTTTCCACATTTCTTCCCCTGCTCCCCATTCCATGAGACTTTCTAGTGCCCCATTCCTGCAGGACCTCACTTTCTCTGTGAAAGCATTCCATTAACAATTAAAGTCCATAGATAAATGAAAAGACACTCTTCCCAGGGGGTATTTACAATTAATCAAGAAGCTCTTATAGAAAAAAAATTGCAAAGAAATGAATCTCTAATAAAAGAATTTCAGTTTCTAGGGAAAGTTGGTGGGAGAAAATTCCCACTCACTCCCCTATCCTCTCATGGGCCTTTCCTGGAATTCCTCAAATCACAGCCCATGGGAAATGAGCTCCTCCATTCTTTTGAAAGGGTGACCTTGAGGTGGGAGGCGAGCTGCAGCACAGATAAGAATGAAAAGAGCTGCTTATAGAGCAGCAGGAAAATGCAGTGCTATCCCTTTGGAGTAAAGTGTAGTTAGTCACGAAAGGTTAGGTGATAGGATTCATTTTCTGAGTGTTCACTGTGTGCTGGACATTGTGTCTGGGGAATACAGAGAGAGTTTACAATCTGGTAGTCAAGACGAGAGGCACCATTGCTTCAAACCACAGATGTCAGAAATATAAACTTAAACAAAATCAATAACAGCTGCTCAGGGATAAGCAACAGAAAGGATGAGTAATCAGAGAAGGAGAGGAAGAACGAAGACTGGGTAGGTGGGCAGGCACTGATGTAGTGTGATTGGCATTCCTGAAGTCAGGTGAGAGTCAATCAAGGAAGGCTCCAAGTTGGAGGTGAGCTTGGACAGAGCTTTGAAGTAATGGAGGAAGATGGTGGGTAGAATAGAGAGAGGAGAGGGCTTGAAGGAGGATGAATTTCCCAGCACCCTTTGCTCAGGATGGAATATCATCTCCCTCCTCTCTTTACCAATTCAAAATCACCCTATCTTTCCAGGCCCAGCTTAAATGCCATATCCTCCATGAAGCTTTCCCTAAGCCCCGCAGCTGGAAGGGATACTTGCCACCTTTGAAATCCCATACTGCTTTATCCTTACTCCTCCAAACTTTTATGTTTTGCTCTGTATTAGACTAAATTGCAAATTTGTCTTATTCTTCCAAGTAGATTATACACTGCCTGAGGGTAAAGACTGGTTTATTCATCTGTACATAATTCATGTAGTGATGGTGGTAAGTGGGATTGGTGAAGAGGTCAGGAAGTAAAAGCCCATTATTTCTCTGATCCAATCCTAAAGTGTATTATTTCTTATAAATGCAAAATAGGATCCCAACTGATTTGCCCTGAATTCTTCCAGAAGTCTTGACTCCAAAGTAGGAGTCAAAGGCAGGAACAACATGGAGTCCACAAACCACAACTGTAATAAATTGAATCATAAGCCATGTGGTTCAAGGGAGGAAATATCAGGGGAAAGTCCTGCTTCCTCACACTGGTGCCGGAACCACTCTCACAATGGAAATAAACTGGTGGTTTCAGTAGATGCCTCAAGCACTTGCTGTCTGCGGATTTCTTGTTCTCATGAGTGTTTCTTAGGTTGTTGGCATACAGAATATATTTATTATTGTGGCTATTATAACTGGTCATGAAAAGTAAACAAACCCATAGTTAACTTTTGGACATGGGATGGTAAAAGCAGTAGACTGGTAATCAGGTCACCTGATTTTTTTATCTTAGCCACTAACTTGCTGTTTAATTTCAGGAAAATCAATTTCCCACTCTGGACCTCAGTTTCCTCATCCAGTAAACCAGTATGTAGTTCTAGCTAGTCATAGGGATGCTTCTTAGTCCTGATAGGCAAAGCAAGAGAGATAAAAAATAGATTCCATAGACGTCAGAAATATAGACTTGGGGGGCAGCTAGGTGGAGCAGTGAATAGAGCACTGGCCCAAGAGTCAGGAGGACCTGAGTTCAAATCCGGCCTCAGATAACTTAACACTTACTAGTTGTGTGACCTTGGACAAGTCACTTAACCCCAATTGCCCTACCCTCCTCCCTTAAAAAAAAAGAAATATAGACTTGGATAAAGTCAATAACAGAAATAATTAAATTATTAAATTAAATTAATAAATAAAATTAAGTTGCTCAGGAATAAACAACAGAAAGGATAAGAAATTAAGAAGTTAGTAAAGAATGTAGGGGAGCGTAGGTGGGTTTTCTTCAAAAACACACACGCAAAATTCTCTCTAATGTCTCCATTGTCCCTGAGCCCACCTGCCTTTGAAGGCCCCTCCCATGAGTGCAGTTAAAGCACCATGATAAGGAAATCAATGTCTCTCTGAGTCAGTTCCAAGGTCAAGGACTTTACTCTTCAAACCAACCCATTGTCTCTCACCACCTGCTTTCCAGAGTCACACTAACAGTGATACTTTATACTAGCTGGGCTCTTTATCTCCAGTTGCTCACCTGATGATCATCACAACCTTGGGAGGGAGGCAGGTCAAGTATTATTATCCTTACTTGACAGCTAAGGAAATTAAGGCATAAAAAGTTCACATAGCCAGAAAGTAACAAAACTGAGACTAGAAGCCAGCTTCAGTTCTCTTGCCCTTATTCTATTTATATGATATTATATGATTATATATCACTGCCCATTCTCAAAACGGCCAAGTACAAACTCATTCCTGGGACAGGGGGATATGACTCAAAGTCCATGCCCTCCTGACAGTGCAGCAGGTCAGGAATGTTGCCTTCATACACACACTGTTACAATTCTGGTTATCTTTCTCCCGGGGCCAAGAGAGCACAAGTCCACAGGCTTGATCTAATGCTCCAAGGTCTCCTCCTGGGGCAGCTGCTTGACTGAGTGTTGGCATCAATGAGGAGGGAAGAATACCAAGTCAACCTCTGGGGGATGGCCGCACATGCAAGGCTGACCCCTCAGAAGGCCTCTGTGGGAGGTGCCCCTCCTAGCTTGTCTGTTCTTAGCCTTCAGAAGGGACAAATGCTTCAGGTTTTCATTCATATACAATACAGCTTGACAGTTCAACAATGACTGCCATTCTTATTGCAGCATGTGGGGTAGAGAAGGGCTGCATCTCTCTCCAACTTCACTCCTCCATGTGACTGTCAGCACTGTCAGGGGCATGACCTCAGAACACACACGGCCAATTTGGATACAGCACACAGTGAGTCAACTCATTCAACAAATTACCATAAAATGTCAGACTTGATGAGTGGGAAGTAGGTCTAAATCACAGACTACAAGGGCTGGAAGTGACCTTAGAGACCAGCCCGTCCAAGCCCCTTATTTTACAGAAGAGTATTTTGATGCCCAGAAAAGCAAAATGATGCCAAAGGTCACCTAATTAGTGAGTGGCAAAGTAAGACTCACACCCAGGTCTTCTAGCAGCAATTCCATCCTTCTTCCACCGGGCCAGCATGTTTCAGTGGGAAAAGGACTAATCTAGAAAGTAACACACTGAGAGGCCTTAAGCAAGTAGCCACCTCTAGAGACCTCAATTTCCTCTTCAGCCAACTACAGTAATTATTCTTGCCCTATAAAGTATTCTCTAAAAGTCTTTGTGCAGTTTTCAGCTTTAATAGGAGAGTACTTTGTAAACCTTCGAGTAATACACACACACACACGTGTATGTATATATGTATGTGAATATACGTATATGTATTGGTTGTTAACTTATATGTTGAAATATATGTAGTGAAGATCATATATTAAGTATATGAATTCATGCTAAGAGTATAAAGCAGCATAAAATGCACATGAATATTATTTTATTATATCATATTCTCTGTAGATTCTCTCTCTCTCTCTCTCTCTCTCTCTCTCTCTCTCTCTCTCTCTCTCTCCTTACATACAATTCTCTCAGACACAAAAAGATAACAATGTAGGTGTTACTCTCTCCAGTGTTGGAGTTTGTAGAGTTTGCATGGAATTCTGATATAGCTATATGAGATATGTATATGTGCATAAATGTATGCATATATATGATGCATATATGCATACAGAGGTATATTAAAGTGAAAGACTAAAAGTAATAGCTAATATCAACAACAGCTCTATGTTTTTTGACTAATGTTTAATAGTTGCCTAGGAGATTGGTTGTCCATGGTTAGCTCCCTATCAGTTGTTTGGTCAAGGTTGACATTACCTAGCCAATGTTCAACACAACTGTTTTCCTTGTATTATTTTCAGTTAATACTAAATTGCTTTGGCTAATGTTAAGATTATCCCATTAAAGTTGTCATTTACAGATTACGAGGGTTCAACTACTACATACTCACTCTTCAACTAACAATTTACATCTATAAATTGCTAATGTAAATAATGATAATAATAGCAAAACACTAAATACAGGCTCCTGAGAACATGGACAAATGAAACTGGTTAAACTTAATTCATGTGATCTAACAAATTGTACAATCTCTGCTTGAATCTATACCCTTTTCTTTTGGTGACCCTGATAATCAATTGTTGCTGTCCCTCACTTTGTTCTCAGTCTTGCCTTCTTCTCCGGATCCCACTGATGCTCTGTTACGAACTATAGTTCCCCACTCAGTAGATCTTCCTCCTGCCTGTTGACATTTTCTGTGACTCTATATTTGTTCATCAAGTAATCAAACTTTCCCAGTAGAGATATAATAGAACTCCACTATGTAGATAACCTATTTCCTGACTGGCTTCTCAAACTCAGATATACTCATTTCCCTGTCCATTACCAACCCACAGCACTTTGTTCTTTAAGATCTCAGTCTGTGACATGGAAGACTCCCACTTCTACCAGGTTAGGCTGGAGGGAGCAAGACTGAAGGACTCTCTCACTTTTGACATCAGCATGATCATTCTGACCATCAATGTTTATTACATGGCTGTACAGTAATGCATTACACAAAAGCTATACATGCAGATGAAGAAAAAGAGACTAAATTGTATGTAGCCTAGAGAAATAGCAATTTTTCTTTTTTTTTTTTTTAAGCAATTGGGGTTAAGTAACTTGCTCAAGGTTACACAGCCAGGTGTTTCTGGGTGTGGTGCTAAGTATCTGAGCCCAGATTTGATCCCCAGGTCATCCTGACACTGGGGCCAGTGCTCTTACTAACTGCACCACCTGGCCGCCCCTAAGCAATTGGGGTTAAGTAACTTTCTCAAGGTTATACAGCCAGGTGTTTAATGGGTGGATGATAAGTGTCTGAGCCCGGATTCGATCCCCAGGTCATCCCGACACTGGGGCCAGTGCTCTTACTCGCTGTGCTACCTGGCCGCCCCGAGAAATAGTAATTTTAAAGAAATACCTCAAGTTGTTTTTTTTTTCCTGCCATCTACTTCTTTCTTGGAAGGGTAATAGATAAATAAATGGCATAATGGATAGAAGGCTACCTTGGAGTCAGGGATATAAAAATTTAAGTTCTATCTCTGACACAATGACCTTGGGCAAGTCATTTAAGTACCCAATATCTCTGGAAACTTTTGGATATGTGATGCACTTGCAAGAACACTTGCTTTGGAGTTTGAGAATCTGGGTGCAAATACTGTCTCTGATTCTAACTACTCCTGTGACTTCAGGCAGGTGCTTAACCTATAGGTTAAGCATGGTTTCTTCAATTGTAAAATGGGGAGCCTCTGAGGTTCCTATAATCTCTAGATCTCTGATTTTCTATTTTTATTCTATTTTATTTTTTGGAGGGCAATTGGGATTAAGTAACTTGCGCAAAGTCACAGGGCTAGTAATTGTGTCAAGTGTCTGAGGCCAAATTTGAACTCAGGTCCTCCTGACTCCAGGGCCAGTGCTGTATTCATTGTGCCACCTAGCTACCCCTAGATCTCTGATTTTCTAAATTGATCTGCATCTGTGGGAGAAATCTAAACACTGGTGATACTTGGAAGTGTTGACATCATAGGTCCAAACAAAGAAAAAACCCCCAGAAAATAAATCCAAACACATTTTTCTCCTAAAAGGGAAGGGAAAGAAAATAAATCCCAATATACTGAAGGTTCTTGTTAGCGAAGATCCATTTATTCCCATCACCTTACTGTTAAAAAAAAATGATCTGTGGACCCTCGTTTCTTGTATGAAGCTCAAACTCTTTAGGCAGACATTAAAGGTCTATTCTTACCTGGTCCCTGATCACTATTTTAGCCTTATCTCCTTCATGTAACTTAAACGGCATCCACACACTTGATTTTTATCTTTCTTAGGCACTTTGTTATATCTGACTTTGTCTTGTCCCTCTTCATGAAACCCCCAAACCTCCCTGCCCTCTTCCACCACAGCATACTACAATGCATTGTATTTGGAACCATAAATATCACGTCTAACTCCCAGTTCTCCCAATTAGGAGCTCTTAGCCTTGGGTAAATCACCTAATGCTTTACCTGTTTGAGCCTGTTTCCCATCTGTAAAATGGCAACAACACTTGTATGACCTCTTCATGTCCCATCTTCCTGCCTTTGTATTGACTGACCTCCATGTCTAGAATGCACTTTCTCTGCCTTCTAGAACCCCACTCTTTCTTCAAGACGCAGGTCAAGCACCACTTTTTTAGGTGAAGTCTTTTCCCCCAACTGGCATTGGAAGGTATATATTTCCTCTCAAACTGCATTGCATTTATTTTCTTTATATTTATTCTACATATACCTATATATCTTCTTGTTGTGTTCCCCATTAGAATATAAATTCCTTGGGAATAAAGATTGTTTCAATCATTGTTTTTATATCCCTAGCTCCTAGCATACTGCCTGGAATATAGTAGATACCTAATAAATATTTGTTGATTGATTGAAACCTAACTCAAAGGGTTGTCTGAAGGATGCTTCGAGATAATGTGTGCCAAATGATAAAGTTATATAAATGTGTGGGGGCATTGATCTCCTACCCCAGAATCTAATCTAGGAAGTAAGAGGTGCTAAATTATGAAGAGGCGGTTATGCCCAGTGATCTCTTTACAAAGAATGAACAAAGTGTGAGCTTGACTGAATTGGATGGGGTGACACCATGTAGCTGAGTAATCATTCATTATCTTTCCAGATGGCCTTTAAAAGACAGTGGAACAGTTTGAGAGGGAGTCAGTTTGGGTCAGTCCAGGACAGAAGCTGCTCTGTGAGGACTGACCCCTGTACCTCTAGCAGCAACAGTGGGTGGGAATAGGGAAGATTTTCTGTCCTCCCCTGTGCACCATGACACTTTGAAGAGTTGCTAACGGCCCTGTATGGCAAAGCACATTTGAGACACTTCCCACAGGGAGCAGAGGCATGCACTCCACAGAAAGAAACAGGAGCAGGAAGGCAGCTTCGAGGAATGGCACCTGGCAATGGAGAAGGCCGCTGACCAGGCTATAAAGGAGAACCAGCCCTGGTCCTCAAGAGGACTCTGTGAAAGAGAAAGGGCTTCAAGGTCCTACAGTACCAGAGACAGACTGGTCTCGGCCACATGTTACTCACATGTATGCCTCACTATCACTGCACTCCAATTTTGTGACTATTCTTCCCATAGATATTAAGTTTATTTGTGAAAGTGAATACTCTAGGCTTATAGGGAAATTTGTGGCAGCTATTCTTCCTCCTATGTCATTTTAGTGAATGCTAGTGTCGTGCTTTGAGTTGTGTCTACTGGCTGACTCTGAAGAAGAAGCTCACCAATAGGGGCTCATTTTTTTAGGAGCCCAGACTTACAAGGATCCCCTGGGAACACAGGAGAGTGGTCTCTCCACCCCTCTATGGGGAATCAACCCGAAAACTGTGAGTTCTGAGTTGGGGAGGTTATCCCAGAGGGAGTATTACAAATGCAAGCTATTCTTATTGTAAGCTTCTCAAGGGCATTGTAAACCTTTCATGGGCTATCACAGTGTTTGGCACTATGGTACTTAATAAATAGTAGGTGCTCAATAAAAGTTTAATGAATTGAGTCACAATTTCACTGTATTTTTACAATGTGCTATCCAATTATTTGCCGCTATTTCTTGAGTGACTTCTGTTCCTTGACCTCATATCAGTTCCATTAGAATTGAAGAGTTTGAAAGGAAAAGAAGCAGACTAAGCAGAATGGTTCCTCCTGGATGCAGGTCTGTCTAGGGAAGCAGCAGCTAGCCATGCCTGTATATTAGCTGCCCTGCTGAGCAGTACTTGCCATCCTTCATAGCACTCTGCTACCTGGCTAAGCTTTACTGGGTTATTCCTCTCACAGGAAAGATGATTAAATTTGCTGTAAAAATGCCCATAAACCTGGGAGTGTCTACACCTCCACTGAGGGAGACTTTAGGAATTAAATAATCAGGTTATAGCAACCATTAAAATAGTGTATCATATCACCATGAAATGTCCCCAAATGCCAAGCATTACCACCCCCCGCCCCCCAAAAAAAACCAAACCCAGGTATCACTGCAGATTCATGTTCAGTCCCAGAGTGATAATTAAGATGTATTGATGTTTTTTCTGACACCTTAAAGATAGAGGTTACCTCTGGTGTTTCCATTTTCCAGATAGGGAATAGGGACATCCCCCTTTTAGCCCAATTGTGGCTACAGTTAGAAGCTGGGTGGTCATAAAGTCATAGACGGCTGCCCCTTAACACACTACACAAATAAGAGAGAGATTTGAGATGGGGGAGAATCCTAAACACCTTTGCCAGATGTAGATCAGTGAGGGACTTTTTCGATCACATCCCAAAAGCTAGATGAGGAAAATCAAATTGATTTTGACCTGAAGATAGCCAGTAAGCTCTTTTGTTCTGGCCCACAGGTACAGAAAGCCGTATTTCAAACAGAAAGACTGGTTAAAATAGACACAATCTGGCTTATAACAATCACTTTGACATGTCAAAACCTGCCCTAATAAAATGTGCCTGTTCTTTCACTATCCTACCCACTGACCTTTAGCCAACATATAGAGAGGCATCTGGTCACCTTAAAACCATTCTCATCTAGGGAAGTTTGTTTTGATTGTGGTAGGTAAATAAAAAATGACCTTTTTAGGTAAAGAAAAAAAAGGAAATAAAAATTGAAACGAAGAAAAAATAATAATTGTGAAAATACATCTTTCCTCAGCTGAAGAGGAGGAAAAAAAAAGGGAGATATTCTACCTGCTAAGAAAGGGAGAGAAAGCAGAAGGGGAACCAAAATCTTACAATAAGCCTAATTCCTTGAAGAAGGGTCAGTGGCAGGGATTCTGGTCAAGCATCCAGAGAGGTTTGATATTGAACGTTCTGAAATAGGAATCGCACAGGATTCTCTGCCTGCAAATGCATTTTATGGGCAGGGTACTTAGGAGGAAAGGAAATGGCACACTTGATGAAATCAGGGCAGCCACCAAATTGCTTCCTGAGCCAGCACATACGTACACGCGCGCACACACACACACACACACACACACACACACACATCCTGGGGATTGGCCAGCAATCTGAGCATGAGATGGCAGGGGAGGGAGACAGCAGGCCAGGCTAGTAAAATCCTGCTGCTGGGCCATGAGTGGAGGTATCTGACTGGCCATGTTTTAAGCAGTTAATTGGGATGGGAGGGGGGCAAGAATGAGGGGGTGGCCTAGCTGGGCTCAGTGGGAAGGCTCTCCCTGAATACTTCCTTTACTTAAGGAAGAACTGGCCATTCTTGGGTAATGGGTGGGGGTGAGGGGGAAGAAGTGCAGAGGACAGGGTGGGGTGTTGAGAAATATATTGGAATGAGCCCTTTTCCATTGGCATTAGCAGAAAGAGGGAAGCTGGGGGTGGTTGGAGTGACTCAGAGGGTAGAATCATAGAATATTAGTGTTGGAGAGGACCTTGAAGGCCCTTTATTCCAACCTTTATCCAAAGTAAAGGTCCCACCAATAATATTTCCAACAAGTGGTCACTCAGCATCTTCTTGAAGCCACTCTCCTTCCCCCAGCCACAGAGAATTAACTTCCCCCCAGGCAACCTTTGGGTTAGCTTTAATTGTTAAGAAGCTTTTTCTTTAAGGGGCAGCTAGATGGCACAGTGAATAGAGCATCATCCTTAGAGTCAGGGGGATCTGAGTTCAAATCCAGCCTCAGACACTTAACACTTACTAGCCCTGTGACCTTGGGCAAGTCACTTAACGCCAATTGCCCTGCCTTCAAAAAAGAGAAGTTTTTTCTTTGTGACCAAGGAAATCTTCCTTTTTTTTACCACCTAGCCCTAGCTCTGTCCTCTGGGCCCAGGTAGAACCCTGATACCTTTTCATAGAGGCTCCAGATCCTGATTCTTCACAAATTTGAAGGGGATAGAGAGAGTGGCGAGATAGTTAGTCTTTCAGATAAACTGTGATAACCATACTTGGCTATTCTCAGAGTCTTTGCCAGGAATAACTAATAGTGACTGTAAAATACTTCCCTAATTACAAAGAGCTCATTAGTGTTAAATAATAACTTACTGTGGGTGGCCTTGGCAAGGCTCTACCGCGGGGCTCCTGAAGGAAGGAAAGAAATCGTTCCTGTATCTTATTTGTCCCCCATCTCCAGCACAAGCCTAGGGCCACGGTTCTCAAGAAGCTCCCTCCTCCCGGCTGGGTACCACAAAGATGCACAGACAGCCCCCTGAGGCTAGCTTTCACTTTGGCCTTTTCTCAGTCAGTCAGTCAGTCAGTCAGTCAGTCAGTCAGTCAGTCAGTCAGTAAAGTGCCTGATGACAGACACTGTGCTAAGCATTGAAGATACAGGTAAACGAGAAAATACGGTCCCTGCCCTGAAGGGCTCCCAGTCTAGCATGTAAATAAATAGGTTCATATAAAATACCCAAAAATGCACTAGGCAGCTGGAAGACCAAGAAAGGTAGAATTTGAGCTGAGTAATAAAGAAAGCCAAGGAAATCAGGAAGCAGATATGAGGAGGGCAAAGAATTCTTTTTGGGGGTAGGGTGGAGCAAAGCATTCTTAAACTTTGCAATTCTCCTGCCCTTCTAATAACCACCCCAAGTCCCAAACCTCTGGCTTGCCTGATTCACCAAACTCATCAGAAGTATAGAGGCAGACCCTTAGACCTGGGATTGGATTTGAGAGGGGGTTTACAAAGTGGAAGATGTAGCTAAGGGTTGGGTTAGTTCTGAAATTTGAGTATTCGATCCCTGCAAGATGCAACCTTAGATCTGGGGAGCTAAAGGAAGCCCATTCTTGTAGCCCAGGTCCCCCATCCTTGGGGGGCCACAAAGGAGGGCTGTGGATGGCTCTCTGGCCACCCAGATGATAAGAAGTGCTGGTATCAGAACACACATCACTCCCCAGCAGTAAAAACCTTGCCCTATCCCTAGGACAGGTATAATAGCTCAGTTAACAACCTCAATGCTGTACAAATATCATTCATCACTCAAGACAAGGGTGATAAAAGGGCAAAAATACCCTCCCTACCCCCCTCTGCTTTTGAAACAATTCCCTTTTAAATTATTGGTATCTATTTTAACCTGCTCAGATGTAACAGTTACATGGGCTTGTTAGAAAGCTCAGACCAGCCTCATTTCTCAATTTTGGGCGGATTCCCCTTTATTTGTCTTTGAACACTTCTAGTTCTTCCCATACACACCCCCTCTAAGGAACACTGACTTCACCCCAGTCCAGCCTGGTTGGGAGTTGGCTCCAATTTTCCTCTCCCTGTCTCCCCCTTACATCCTTCTCCAAGTCAGCAGATTTGAGCTGGAAATAATAGACCCAGAATTCAGTAGTTGTACCATTTGCTCTGGGAGCTTGACAATTAACTAAAAAAAATGTCTGGGGTTCACTCAGAGTAACAATTCACAGCCCTTGCATGTGACAGGAGGAAACGCAAACCCCTCTGGAGAAGGAAGGGACCTCACCATCAGGCCAGGAGGCGGCTATTTCAGCTGGAGGGAAATTCAAGGAGTCTTATTATTCACAAGATCTCTTTCCAGTTTTGACCTTAAGAGTACTCTTAACCTTCCTCCTCCAGCTTGCTAATGGGCAAATAAATCTTGGGAGAGTATCTTAAATTCTTTTTTATCACAGACTGTATCGCTGCGATAATAAGACCAGCCTTCAGAGTAACCATTAAGCTGGAGAAGGTGTGGTCATCATTTATGATTTTTTTTAGCCTTAATTGCTAGACAGACACTTTAAGTGGGAAGTCTGTCTAATGAGCCCAGTCATTAAAACATCAAAAACTGTTATCTCAGGTTTCTATTTTAGTTAGACATTACATTATTTTAATAAGGGGACTGCATTTCTTGTCACCGGTTTCAGTAATCCAGGCCAAAGTGATACACTGGGGAGCTGGTACAAGGGAGAAGGGAAAGGGGAAGGAAGAACAGCCTTTCCTTTGGAAAATAAAGAATCAAAACAACTTATGGGGTCCTAATAGAGAGATACGTGTCTGCAGCATAGGCTCATGGGATCCTATAGTAAATATAGAAGCAATATGTATCTCAAGAGGTCAAATGGGCCCGTTCCCTTATTGCACAGATGAGAAAACTGAGGCCAAGCCAAGGGAAGTGACTTGCCCAAGATCACACAAGTAGCAAGTAGCAGATATTTGAAAATATTCAGTCCAAGGCTCAAAAAGGTTTGGGTTTTTTTTCCTGCCAGAGGAAGGAGAAGAATTGCTGTGGCAGATGGTAATGGGTCAGCTGGAACATGGGGCAAGTACAATGATGATGGTTCATTGAGTTTGCTGGCTGTGGTTTCTAAGCTGTGAATTTCTCTAGTGAATATTTAGCAACTTCCATGCTTTTATTCATGCCTACCTGTCTCCCTTCTGTCCTCTCTACATGGTATGGTGGAAAGAACTCTGGAGTGGGATGTGAAGGTCCTGGCTTCTCTTTTCAATGCTGTCATTTATCTCCTGTGTAACCTTCAACAATTCCCTTAACCTCTCAAAGTCATGATTTCCTCATCTGTAAAATGGGTACAATAAAATATTTCTAGCACATGACCTCACAAGGTTGCTTTGAGAAGAAAGCTTTTTTTAAACCTTAAGATGTTGTGTAATGATTTTATATATATATATGTAACCATGTATAACCTATATCAAATTGCTTCCTGTTTAAGTAAGGGGGGAGGGAGAAAATTTAGAACTCAAAACTCTTTTTAAAAAATGAGTGTCAAAATTTGTCTTTACATGTAAGTGGAAAAAATAAAATACAATTTTTAAAAAACAAAATGCTGTATAAATGTGAAGTATTATCATTGTTGTTGCCATTATCACCAAAATACTCCTCAGACTTTGGATATAGTGGAAGGAACATTGGCCTAGGAAGCAAAAGACCTCACTTTGAGTTCTGGCTCTGGTCTAAGGCCATGGACAAGGCACTAAACTAAGGCTTAGTTTCTCCATCTGACCATTATGCTTGTACTGCTTACCTCATAGTGTTGTTTTGATGACAGCTCCCTACAAAGAGACTCACATAAATGCCAGCTATGATTGTGACCGGTATCCCTCAAGGACAAGACATCTCAAGTTCCATCTACTCTATAAAGGCTTCTATGGCTCTGGCAGCCCATGTGGTTCTTACTTTCCCATTGGCTCCTCTGCCATTTATAGACTTTTTTTTTTAAGCAATCGGGGTTAAGTAACTTGCTCAAGGTTACACAGCCAGGTGTTTCTGGGTGGGTGCTAAGTGTCTGAGCCAGATTCGATTCCAGGTCATCCCAACACTGGATCCGGTGCTCTTACTCACTGAGCCACCTGGACACCCCTAAGCAATTGGGGTTAAGTAACTTGCTCAAGGTTACACAGCCAGGTGTTTCTGGGTGGGTGCTAAGAATCTGGTCTGAGCCAGATTCGATCCCAGGTCATCCCGACTCTGGAGCCAGTGCTCTTACTCACTGTGCTACCTGGCTGCCCCCATTTATAGACTTTTGCACTAGATTACACCCTACTTTGTATTATTATTTGACACATTCTGTGTCCTCAACTAAAGTCCTCTGATTCATGGTCATGAAGCAGGGGTTACACTGGGATGCTAAAGCTTGTGCCAATAAAACATAGTCAGTCAAGAGGTATTTATTAAATGCCTACTGTGTACCAGGCACTGTGCTTAACACTGAGGATACATAGAAAGGAAAAAGACAGTCCCTGCCCTTGAAGAGCTCACAATTCAATGAGGGAAACGACATGCAAACCTGCACAGACAAGTCATGTAATACAAATAGGGAGCACCAACGTTCCAGCGCATGGGATGGCCTCAATGACCGTCATCTGAGGACCAGCCTAGCTGGCCCAGAGAGATGCATCATCAGATTGGCCGAATGACCAGGGATATTTTGACCCTGGCAACTCACAAAGACCCCTCTGACCCAAAGCATGTGTGATCTGTGAGTCTGATGGACCAATAATAATTAGAATAGAAACTTCTTGAAGGGAGGGACTCTTTTATTTTTGTGTTGGTATTCCCAGTCCATAGCACAATTCTTAGCACATAGTCAGTGCTTAATATACTTGTTAATGGACTTCAAAGTATTGAAGTTATAATACCTGCTGTTTCCATTACATTTTATGATTTGCTAATTAGGCTCTACAATATTGCCATCAAGAGCACAGATAGTGAAGGGGGCAAGAGGACACACAGGTGGCCTCCCAGACTGGACAGGAGAAGCAAAACAATATACCATGATAAAGGGTCAGGATGCAAAGACCAATTAAAGAATCTAGAGGATGATCTCTCCTGTCTGGAAGCCTCTCCCTTCTTGCCTTCACTTCAAAGAATCCCTAACTAGCTTCCATGTGTAGTTCATATGGCAGGCCACACAAGGCCTATGATGAGCCCCACCATAATTAGTACTCTCTTTTTAAAAGTTACTTAAAAGAAATAAAAGTATATTATTTCTATATACTCTGTGTTTACTTACATATCTGTGTATATATGTATGTAGGTATGGATGGATGAATGGATGGGTGAATGGATATAGTCTATGAGATCCTGGAGGGCAGAGAGACTATTTCCTTTTTGTTTTTGTATCTCCGGTGCCTAGCATAGTTCTGGTCACTTAAAACATGCTTAACAAATATTTGCTGAATTGAAATGAATGTTTCTTTTATTTGTGTGTATCTCCTACAGAGCTTAGCACAGGGCAGCACTCAGAGTAAGCCCTGAGTGCACATTGGACAGCTGATCATTCCAGACTTCCAGTTCACTCAAAACCCAGCTGAACACTGCATTAACTCTGCTGCCTTCATGATGCTGGCATGTTTAAAGCCAATCTACCTGAATATTCCAAAAACTAGCTTAATTCCACTCTGCCCATCTGCATGGTCTGCATGATTAGGGTGTTCAAAGAACTAGTTACGGTTCTTGGACAAAAGTTGCTGTTGACTTCAAGAATTTGACTAAACCTAGGAAATGTGTAAAGGTAGAAAACATGAAAAATAGAGCCTGTATTTTAGAAAGGAAATAAGGAATGATCCTCAACATGATAACCTAGTAAACTTCACTTCTGTTCGTGGAAAGCTAATGGGGAGAATTATCTCAATATTAATCTGGAAAGAATATAGGATCAGAACTCAGTTATATCAGTAAATTGAAGGAGGGATCAGGCAGAGAAGACAGTTTCTGAAAACTGCAGATAGCACAGAGTCATAACAGTAGGTCCAAAATCCACCACAGCAAAGTAGTTTGAGCTTTGTAAAAACTTATTCAAAATCAAGATGTATACACTAGAATACAGGATACCTGAGGATAATTATTACTGGATAACTATTACCATTAAGTGAATTCACTTTAAATAAAGACCAATATTTCCTAGTAAGCGGTGAGAAAACATTTGATTAGGACTTTTGTCTTGAAAAATGAAACCAAGAGTTACAAAAATAAATGTATTTGTTCTTACATTTAACACAATTTAGGCTATAATTGTGACTAATCACTAATTCTTAGAATGAAGAAAGAATTGAGTGTTGATATGGGAGGAGAATGATGTTAGTTTTTTTCTTCCCTTGTTGATGGCACAGCGTAACATCCTTCATTTCAGGGCAAGCTTTTAGATTATAGTCTTCATTGAAAAAATTCAAGGTCTTCATTAATTGTCCCAAGGGCCTCTTTTAATCCATGTGTATTGAGATCATTGCCTTCCGAGGTCCTACAAGCAATTAGAGACTGACAAAGATTTTGTTGGGATGGGTGGGTATGGACCGTAGTACTAATTTTTTAAGTGGTCAATTCATTAGCGACTGGGTTCACTGTAAGGATGATTTTAACTTACCTAAGCAACTTTGTAGGGAGCCAGCATGGTTTAATAGTGGATAGGGAGCCAACCTCCAAATGGGCATGACTTGAGTTCAAATGTTTCACCCCCTTCCCCCAAGCTATTGATTTGCATTGATAAAAGGAGTTTCCTCCCTGAGAATTCACACCAATGAAATAAGAGGTTCAGGCCAAAACCAAACAGAACCTCTTAAAGTTGGGGATTCTGATAAGGGATATTCAGACGACAAGAAACTCTCTAAGGCACTTGGGAAGTGCAAGGTAATCCTAAATGAATACTGAGTTTGTGCTGGCTTCCAGGATCCACAAGTATAAAGAAGAAGGACAAAGTTCTGATGAATGCCATAAAAAGTTGGAACCTGAGACCTTCAGTTCTTCCTACTCCTTCAATCAATCAACAACTATTTATTAAACAGCTATTGTACCCTGAGCCTGGCTCTATGCTAGGCACTGAGATTATAAAGACAGAAATGAAACAATCCCTGTCCTCAAAGGAAGAATGTAAGTTCTATTGGGATACACAATATGTCAACATACAGGTAGACAAAATATATGATAAATACAAGGGAATGGCGGAGAGCATCGGGAAATCAGGAAAGGCCTCCTGTGGGTGGTGGCCTTGCCCCAAGCTTTGAAGGAGACTAGAGATTCTAAAGGCAGAGGTCAGGAGGGAGGTCCCACACCTGTGGATCTGCCTCCATAGCATCTTTGCTATCTTCCTCCCTTCATTCATACACCACCCAAAATAATCTTTTATGTCTGGTTATGTCAGTGGCTCACTCAAAAACCTTCCTTGGCTCCCCATTGACCATATGATAAATGCAATTTTTACACTGCCACTTAAGGCACAGTCCAGTTTCAACCTGGCCTTATCGATGACAGCTAACATTTCTTTTATTTTTTAACATTTTTTTTGAGGGGGATTAATTAGGTAATTAGGTAAAGCAGGGTAATTAGGGCTAAGTGACTTGCCAAGGTCACACGGCTGGCTAATAAGTGTTAAAGCGTCTGAGGCCATATTTGAACTCAGTTCCTCCTGATTCACTTTGCCACCTAGCTGCCCCAACAGCAAACATTTCTATTGTCTTTACAATATGCCAGACATTGTACTAAGTGCTTCACAATTATTATCTTATTTGTCCCTCACTACAACCCTAGGAGGTAGATGCTATTATTATCCCCATTTTACAGATGATGAAACTGAGACAAACAAGAGTTAAGTGGCTTCTTAGTCACACAACTAGTAAGTGTTTGAGCTTGGATTTGAAGGCAGATCTTCCTGACTGCAGGCCAGGCACTCTAACCACTCTATTACCTAGGTGCCCCCTCTCACATTACTCCCTTTCGAACACTTTCTGTTCCAGGTAAATTAGACCATTAGTTTCTCCATAGTCTCATCCTATTCTCTTCCATCTTTGCATTTAATAAGGTTATTAGTAAAATGCTTAGCACAGAGTAGGTGCTTAATAAATGCTTGTTCCCTTCCTCTAATGTATTTTCTACACATTTCAATTGGTTGAAATACTATTTGTACACATAATGTCTCCCAATAGAATTTACATTCTTCTCTCGAGGGCAGAGATCACTTTATTTCTGTCTTTATGTCTCTGACATCTAGCACATATGGTGCCTGGCCTATAGTAGATGTTTAATAAATGCCCATTGATTGATTAAGGGAGAAGGAAGAACCCAAGAGAATTACTGAGTCAAGAGCTAAAGGATCTGGTGGAAGTAGGATGTTAGAGGAATCACAAAGTCTTTCTGGGAAGTAGGAAGTATGTAGGTACTGGGAATCCCTTCCCCAGGAGGGCTTTAAAAATATGATTGGAGCAAAGGAAAGAGTCATTATGGGCTCTGAAATCAAGGACCTGGTTTCAAACCCTGCTTCTGATACTTACTATCTGTGGGCCTCAGGCAAGTCACCCTCACTGCGCCTCAATTTCTTCATCTGTTAAATGAAATCAGACTAGATAACCTCTGAGGTCCCCAGTGGCTCTAGACCTAGGATCTAGTGAAAGCTGGTACTCCAAGATCCCAAGAGTGCTCTCCACTAACTAGGAAATGACATAGAGCTCCTCTTTAAATGTAAAATGCTAGTTTCCCCGGGGAGTCAGCAATAACAATAAAACAGGAAGCTCCATAAAAAGCAATGAGACAGGGGGTGGGGTAAGGGTGGATTGTGTAAACCAGCAGTTCACCTGAAATCCCTCCTTGGGCCCAGAGCTCAGGTAAGGCCTTTAAGCCACTGAGAGGGTGTGGTGATTATGTAACAGCACAGCACACACCCAGACTGTCTTAACATAATTAAATTCTGACCTCTGAGGAAAAGAAGGGGGGGAAAAAAAGTAATGGTGCTTAAGACTAGACACGAATTTATAAAAGTCTCTAGAACTGTGCATCCCAAAGAAAATTCTAACTGTCCTCAAGGCTAAATAACATCAAAATTTTTCTCAAAGAAGAACAGACCTTTCCCTGTTCCCCTTACATTTCAGACTCTTTCCATCAGAGGGGAAAAAAAATCCAAACAACTTTACATTTATTTTCGAACTGGATTGGCAGCAATAATCATGGCTCACATTGACCTAGGTTTCCAAAGCCATATCCTCACAACAACCTTGTGAAGGAAATCAAGTATTATTATCCCCATTTTACAGATGAGGAAACTGAGGCTTAGGGGAGTTAGGTGATTCCCCTAGTTCCCTCACTAGAAACAGAAAGATTGTGTGAGAAGAACCCTGAACAAGAAAAGTTTTCAGTCTGTGACCTTCCACTAAGTAACTGGTTGCTTGACCCTGGAAAGTCACACCCCCTTCTCTCTCGACTCAGTTTCCTCATCAGTAAAATGAGGGAGTTGAATCAGATGATCACTTCAGGTCTCTACCATTTCTGAAATTGTCTGACTGAAGACATAAAGAAAGGCCCTTTGAAAATGGGATTCCCTAAGGCCTTTTATCTTCTCATACTCGAGAACAAAAGGACAGAAATACCAATATCAAAACAATCTGATCTAAACAATTGGCCAAAGAAGAAATGAGAAGTGATTTATTGAGAGTCAAAGCAGACATGCTCACGCAGAGAAGGAATTCAGAATTTGGAAACACAAAAGAATGAAGCTCTCTTTTCCTCCCTATACTGTCACAGCAATTAGACATCTCAGTAAAAAAGTGAAAGAAGGGCATTTGTCTTTAGTAACCCAAACTCTCTCTCCTCTCTCTGTCTCTCCGTCTCTCTGTCTTTTTGTCTCTATCTCTCCTTTCTCTCTC
>NW_027185674.1:4136781-4196318 GCF_028583685.1 Petaurus breviceps papuanus | reverse complement strand
TCTATCTCTCCTTTCTCTCTCTCCCTCTCCTTCCCCCTCTTTTCTCTGATCTCTCTCTCCCTCTCTCCGTCTCTCTCTCTTTCTCCCTGTTCTATCTCTTTCTGTTCTGTCTCTGTCACACACACACACACACACACACACACACACCCTTTTAGTATCACCAAGTTGCCTTTTCCCAGACAAAAATATCAGATAAACTCATTCACACAGAGGTGATAAGGACAGAATGTTTGACTAGAGTCCTATCAGTCAGGGTGACTGTGTTTAAGAGGGCTGGGAAGGTAGCAGTGCTTGACTCAGCTTAGGCATGGAGTCCAAGATCCCACCACACTTATATACACAGACAAATCATGTCACTTCTCCTAACTTAAGTTTTCTCTTTAGCAAAAAGGAAATCATACTTGTACTGCCTTTCTCATAGGAGTATTTTTGAGCAAAGTGATTTATAAACCAAAAAGTGTTATAAAAGTATGGGAAACTGACCAAAGAAATGCATCCTGATGGTGGAATTTCTGGCAGTGTGATAGCCAGAGGAAGGAGATATTTTGAAGGTCTTCTTAAACCTCAAAGTACAAGATTTGTACCATCATAGATCCATTGAAGTATTGAAAGGAATACACTTGGAGTCTCACAGAATGTTGGAGATGCAAGCAAGGTAGCATCATCTAACACAACCCTTTACTAGATGGTAAGGTCTGTGATGGAAGGCACTGTTACAGCAAACTTTGTATCTTCCCCTAGCACTTAGAACAGTGCTCTCTGCAGAACAGGCAACTAGTTTAGTTTTTTTTTTTTCCCCATTGAATTTACCAAGGCTCCCAAAGGTTGATGGGACTTGCCCAAGATTACACACCTAAGTGTCAGAAACAGAAATGGAACCCAAGTTTCTTGACTTTCTATCTCTGTACCAGGTTACCCTCTTTTTATGAGTTTTGGAGGCCTGTAAGAAATGCTCATCAGAAAATGCTGAACTAAACAACTGCTAAAAATTGTTTTTACATGTAATTGGGGGAAAAGTATTATTTTAAAAGTGCAGAACTGCATTTGGCAGATTTGCACCACCTTACAGAAAGGTCTGGGGAAGAAACTAAAGCCCCCAAAGTGGAAATGCTAGGAAAAATAGTTTCAAGGTAAGATTGTGGTATCTTGCCTTGTTCACCTTGCCCTCTAACTGAGCTAGCCCTTAGAGAAAATTATCAGCCTATTAAAACTAATGAGGGTACAGGAGAAAACAGGGGAGGGCTGAAGTTCACAGAGAAGCCCCTCTTACTTTAGGCCTAGCATCCTGACTGGATTGAAGGCCAAAGGGAATGGGGCGAGCCTGAGGAGAGTAGGAAATGATTATATTATATAAGGCCCATTTAGCTGCCAGAGGCCTTCTGGAGCTGGAATTATACGTTTGTGAAGAAAAGGATGATATTATTGGAAATGGAGATCCAGCTGAACCAGGAAATGAGAGGAGATTTAAAATATCAGGATGCAAAGTTTACTAAAGGGATGAGAAGCCAGGCAGGAAGGGTGAGGAAGAGGGAGGAGGATGGGAAGAGATGGGGGAGGAGTGTGTGGAAGGGAGGAGGAGCAGATGTGGGGAAGATGAGGGAGGAGGGGAAGAATGGAGAGGAGGAGGAGGAAGGAGAGAAAAGAGGGGGTGAGGGAGGATACTGAGAAACTAGCTGACACAGCAGGGAGAGCTTGGGAAGAATTTCAGCACAATGAGCTTAGTCAGAAGATTCCTGGAGGTTGTCCGGCACCTTTTTGGCACTAAGAGAAAAAGGAGCTCGAGAAATGTTTCTGAAGAAGGGAGTACAGCGCCTTCCCCAAGACAGGGAGCAGGGCGAACTAGGCTTTGGGAAATCTTGGGAGACTCTGGGAGATCTTGATCGTTTCAACTAGGAGCACGTTGGAAGTGAGGGTATCTCCTGTGCCACGTAGGCTGCTGACCACTCCTAAACCCATCCTACACAGGAACCAGAAGCCAGTGGGACACCCCAAGCATAGATGCTTTGGAATGGGGCCCAGCTTGAAAATGATAAGCAAACCTAAAGAGCTGAGGTTTTGGAAGGGGCAGATGTGGGAGTGGATTGGGCTGCTCACTTGCAGATCAAGAGGGTTAGGTTGTTTGGGACAAAGGTGGGAACTGGGAGGGAGGGAAGGAGAAATATTCGAGGGTTATTTGCATGTAAGAAAGGAGCCTGAAGCCATCTTTGGAAGTCTGAATATCGTTCTACTGTCATCATCTCTACTATCTAGCTCTTGGCTGGTGTCCCAAAATCTAATCTCAGATCTAATCTCCCTTGTTACAGAGTTGCCTGGTGAAGTATAATAAGCAACCTTGAACTCAAATCTGCAAAACTACACATTGCTTTCTCTTTTCCTTCACCTCTCCTTTTGTATACATAAATGCGTATGCATATGCATATAACTGTATATATGTATACATGCATATTACATAACATATATTTAATGCATTTATATGTGCATGTGTGTGCTTAGTTAATATAGCTTTACAAAGCATGCCAATCACCTAGGGAGCTTGCTTTAAAGGGTTTAAGGACAGCCCAACTGCATATATATGTATGTGTGTGTGTGTGTGTATACACACACATATATATACACATATACATACATATATATGTATAGGTGTATGTATGAAAAAAAATCCCTTCTGTCTGCTAGAAAAACCATCATTAGAGTTTTCGCCTCCCTAAATTCCTGGATCAAAACGCAAATTTCTCTGCATAGGGTAATTTTAAAAGCTTATCAGTGGTTAACACTTTAGTGTGAATGATTTCCTCCCAGATGACTGAGATTGGGCACTGTAACAAAGGGAGTTTTGATATGGAGGAGGAGGGAGGGGTGATTTTGGAACTTAGGGCCCCACTGGGGAGGTTCAGCGACAGAGTGGGAGGCACCAGGTAGGAGGCATCAAAGACAAACTGCCTATTTGGCTGGCCCAATTCCTTAGCCACTGTTATGACAACAGTGCACTGATGGGCAGGGCTACAGGCAAGTCATAGAATTGCAGAACATTGGAGTTCAAAGGTGCCTTCAGAGCCTGACCCACTCATTTTGTAGACGAACCTCTCATGGTACCTCATTTTGCACTTATGGAGACACATTGCAGCATAATGGAAGGAGAAATTTATCTTCAAGTGAGGAAGATGTGGGTTCAATTCCAGCCCTGACCCAATAGGCCTCTCTAAGGCTGTAAATTATAGATGAGATATTGATCGTCATCAGTAGAGGAGGGAGAATTACACAAGGGGAATTCCCCACCCTTGGGAAATCGCTGATCTAGAAGAAGAACAACAATATGCAGGAAGGTAATTTTGCATATTGTGATGAGATTCATGTTTATTGTTTTAAGGGCTACGAAGGACTTTATATACATTTTCTCATTTGGTCTCATTATGGTAAACTGTACCCTTTGTCCTCCATTAGCCATGAGGATTGGGATTAGGTCTTGCTGTCTTATATTTTACCTTTGTCCTATCCCACTAGGGACCTAGAAATTAATGTGGCATTCCAATCTTCAGTGCCTTGGAATGAAGGCAAGAGAGACAACAATGAACAAACTCAAAAAGCCCAGCCAGAGTCAGAACTATAAGTGTCCAGGTCTTTTGTCATGCCTCTGAATGGAGCAGAAGTAGCTTGTACAGGGTCAGCCATTGTAGAAGGCAGTCCTGTGTTCTTAGAGGAGAATTATTTCTGAAATCCTATAGAGGGTGATCTGCTCTTTGGAGAGCTGGAGTGGAGGGAATTTGAGAATACTCCCCAAAGAATGCATTTTCTAAGGGTGGAGAAAAGCTGAGTGCTAGAAAGTGGGAAATAAAAAACAGTTGCAAGAAACTTTGTAGCCTGGATTCCTTTGGTTTACAAATCAAAAAAATGGGTTAAAGAGGCCAATGTGGTTAAACAAGAATGTAGAGTCAAAAGAACAGGACCAGGAAACCCAATGGATTTTTTATTCCTAAAATCTTGGTATGAAAAAAGACCATAGACTCTTGGATCAGGAAAGCATTGTGCACATCACAGGGTCATAGATAAAGGTCTAGAAGGGACCTAACAGTCCAAAACCAGAAATATTAAGTGACTTGCCCAGAGTCCCACAAGTAATAGAGGTGAGATTTGAATCCAGTCTCTCTTACTGTAGAGTCTGCGCTCTTTTTCCCCAGTAATACCTGCTTCAATCAACCCCTTCATTTTAAACAGGAAGAAATAGGAGTACATTAGTCAGTGGCGTAAGAACAATTCAAGTGAATTTTTAAAAAAATTATTAAGTGCCTCCTATGTGGCAGGTACTATGCTAAATGGTAGGGATACAAAAATGGAAAGAAAAAAAAAACCAATGACCCCAAAACATAATCACTACTGTCAAGGAACTTCCAGTCTAATCAGGGGGCTCTAGGCATGCAAAGAGCAGCTAGATGGGACAGTGGATAGAGTACCAAGCCTAAAATCAGGAAGGTTTATCTTCCTGAGTTCAAATCTGGCCTCAGACATTTACTAGCTGTATGACCCTGGGCAAATCTAGGGTTTGCCTCAGTTTCCTCATCTGTAAAAATGAGTTGGAGAAGGAAATGGCAATAGCACTCCAGTATCTTTGCCAGGAAAACCCCAAATGGGGTCACAAAGAGTCAAACAAGACTGAAATGAACAACACAGATATGTATATAAATATATCAGCAACAGCAGCATTTATATAGTGCTTTAAGGTTTGCAAAATGCTTTAAGAATACCATCTCATTTGATCTTCATAACCATCTTGGGAAGTAGTTGCTATTATTATCCCCATTTTATAGATGAGGAAACCAAGGCAGAGAGAAGTTAAGTGACTTGTTCAGGAATTGTTCATGAATATTAAGTGTCAGAGGCAGGATTTGAACTTGGGTCTTCCTGACTCAGTTGCTCAATCCGCTGTCACCTACCTGCCTCCTTACACATACTTACAATACAAATTGAGTGTAATAGGAGATAAGGAGAAATTCAGAAAAGGTTCTACAGGAAAAGCTGAAGAGAGGGAGATCGCTTCTTGCTGGGGGCATTAAGGGAGTCTTCAAGGAGGTTTGAAATACTTGAGCTGGGTCTTAAAGAGAAGTAACTTGCCTATGGTTATACATGAATTAGTAGCAGAATCAGGCCTAGAAGCCAGGTCAACTGGTTACCAGTACAATGTTCTTTCCACTAAAGTCAGGTAAGACTTACTAGAGAGTAGAAAATGTGAGTGATTAAAGCTCCCTCTTCTTCTTCATCCCCCCAAAAGGTAAATGGAAAAGAGTTGTGAAGAACAGCAAATAGCAAAATGCTGACATTGGGAAGTGGGACAATACTGGCTATAGAAAGATACCCAAACTTGGTTAGGAAAAGTAGGTCCCTCAAAGGGAGATCTGTGACATGGTGAAGAAGGAATAGAAGGCAGGCGAGACCCCCCTTTTCTCTCTGACTTTGTAGGAGATAGGCAAGGGGGGCAGAGAACTGTTGGTGACAGGGTCTCCTCTGGGGGGTAGATAATTAGCAATGAACAATGGGAATGAAGAATTCTCCCCAAAGAAGCCAGGTCTAAGCTCTGGCCTTGGCCCTGGGCTCCCTGAAACTGCTCATTCCCAAGGAAAATTTTAGAATTCTCAGGTCCCAAGGTTTCAAATCTGGGGTTCTCCCTCTGACTTCAATTAAAGGTCAAAGTCACCATGTGTGGAACAGAGAAGCAGTTGGTCTGGCTTAACCACTTCTATCATCTTCATTTCCTCTCCACTTTCATGGCTATCACCCTAATTCATTTCCCTACCATCTCTTGGCTAGACTGGAAAAGAGTCTTCTAATTGGACTCCCTGCCTCCAGTTTTTCCTTTCTCCAATCCATCCTCCCCAAAGCTGCCCAAAGCACAGGTCACTCCCCTGCTCAAGAAGCTTCTATGATTCCTCATGCCACTAGAATAAAATTCAAACTCTTCAGATTGACAATTAAAGCCCTTCACAGTTGGGCACTAACATCATCTTTCTATACTGATTTCACATTATTCCACACACACACACACACACACACACCTTCCAGCCACACTGGACATCACTGTAAGAGGGACACTATCTTATCTCCTGCCCCTGGGCCTTTGCACAGGCTGTGCCCAGTGCCTGGGATTCTCTCCTTCCTCACCTCTGTCTTTCAGTGTTTTCAGCTCTAGTATCACCTCCTACATGGTCTTTTCTGATTCTCCGGTTGTTAGCGCCCCCATCCTCCAAAATTACTCTGCATTCATTTTGTATTTTTTAATCTTTGTGCATGCTGTCCCTCTCCTCCCACTCCACCCCCCAACATAATGTAAGCTCTCTGAGGACAGGAATGGCTTAGTTTTTATCATTCATTTTGTTTCGTTTTGTATCTCCATGGATTGGCATATCATCTAGCAGATCGCAGGATTCAAATGACTGAACTGAATAGGTCTAAAGGGAAAAAGGGTCCCCCATCTGCAGAGGAAGCCATATTAAGGGTCCCTCTTTTCCTTCTAAACATAAATATCAGAGGTGAAGAATTCAGGCTGAGCATTACTGGAATTGATGAAACAACAGGCCAACTCTCACCCTTGGGGCTTCAATTGAGTGAAAGCTTAAAGAATCTCCATATCTGATGGACACGATGGATACTGACACTTGCCATTTAAAAGGACCAGCGGAGTAGATTGTCAGTTACATGGTGTGACAGGAAGGGCTTGAGGGAGACTCTCCTTGTGCTACCAATTCTCCAACTTTCTGTTTGATGCCAATAATCTCTCACTTCTACCTTTCACTCACTATTCACAGATTCATTCACTATTGGATTTTACCAATCAGAGATGCTTAGAAAAGGATGCTTACACCATACTGCAATGGCCTCTGAGGTCCCTTTTATTTCTGAGAGTCTGTGATTCTTTTGGGGCTAAAGACTGTTCTGTTAAAAAAAAAAATCCTGAGAGTTGACAATCAGCCCATCAGTCAACAAGCATTTAACAAACACTAAAGTGTTGGTGACATTCTACCCAAGAAAGGAGCAGAGTGGTTTGAAATCCAGGGAACTGTGAATAGGTAGGAGCTAGGAGACAGATAGGAGGAAAGTATTAAAAGGAGAGAAACATGTACAGAAGGGGAGGGCAGAGAGTCACAAAGTCAAGCATCACAGACTACAATTCCACCGAACCACAGGATCTCAAGTCTCTTCCTCCCTAGCTTTTCTAATATATTCCTATTGATAGAGGGGATTCCATTTCCCCTGCTTTTCCACCTTCACAAGAAAGTAGCTCCCTGGAAGTCACAGGTCTTATCTGAAGGCCATTAGCAACTTGATTGGCAGGGCTTTAGCTAAGATTGGGGGCACCAAGAAAGAAATCCAACCAGTAGTTCCCAGGACCATAAATTTAGAACTGAAAAGCTTATTCTCAGCTCCAATCCCACTCTTTGGGGGACTAGGAAATTGAGGTCCAGAGAGATTAAAAGACTTCCCCAAGACCACATAAACAGAAAGTAGCAGAAGCAGATTCAAACTCAGGTCTTTGGATTTGAAGAATAAACCCAAGAATTACTTCAGGGGCTCCCACACCATGTGTTGCCCATCTGGAAGTTTATATGCCACCTAATTGAAAAGGAACCACTCCTAATGCTCTAAGCAGAATCCTCTTAGATACATGTGGGGGTGGGTGGGTGATTGGGTAGAAGAGCACTGAAAGGTGAGAAAAAAGGGGGGAAGGAAAGCAAAAAACGGAGAGGGGCAAACATCACAGGCTTTCAATCAGCTCCTTCTCATTCCCTAAAGGGACTACTATATCAAAGTTTCTGTTCATGTTTCCATGCGTACTTTCTCCTACTGACCCTTACATGCACAGGATTGCACACACATCTGTTGAAAGCTTCCTTAGCACCATTGGCTATTATTTTCTCTTTCTCTAAGTCTACCTAAGAATAATACCTATTGCACAAGGAAGCCAATTTCTGTTTAAACAAAATAAGAATAATATTAAGAAAAAGACTAAGGGACAAAAAGCACACGAGGAAGGTCTGGGTATAATTAAATCTAGTACCAAGATAGATAAGTCAATAGTGAAACTCATAAAGAAAGAAGAAAAAAATGAATAAATTAAAAACTTCTATAATATTATTATTACTATGAAATAAAATGATCCAAAGTCCTGGTAAAAAATAAATTTCTTCATATTCTCCAGAGATCATGGATGAGAATAAAAATCTCCAGAATGACTCAAAAGAGAAATAAAACTTCTAAAAGGAGAGAATAGGATAGAAATTGAATATGATAGCATAACTTTTAAAGAAGAATTAACAAAAACAAATGACAAAGTATCTCTTAGAATATGTGACAGAGATTCTCTCCAGTGTTGTAGATAATCTGAAAAACAGAATGACAGATCTGGAATCCAAAAATACAGAAGCAGAAGAAGATTTGGCAGAAGAGAAGTAAACGACACCTTTAAAAGGATGCATGAATTTAAAACAATCCAAAGGAATTGAAAACCAAAAGCCTGAATGCCGATCATACCGTAAGAAACAATGCAAGAAAATTGCCCAGAATTTTTGAAAAATGGTGAATAATTGAATGCACATATCATCACAGAAAATAATGAATAAAATTCCACAGGACATAGTAATTAAATTTCATGATTCCAACTTCAAACAACAAATTGTGTAAACATCCAAGAAAAAGATTTTCAACTATAGAAGGATTTCAATTCTAATAATCCAAGACTATACCACATCTAGAAGAAATTAGAGAAGAGAATGTGATAGGATATTGTAAAAATAAAGACACTCAAGATGCAATCCGCCAAGAGATTTAAGGGTCTATACAGTGCCCCAAACTCTGTTGATCTAGTAAATACAAAGACAAAAGTCAAACGGGCTCCTTAAGGAGCTTATATTCTTTCAGAAGACTATTTTACACATATACATATATACACAAAATTTACAAAATAAATACAAAGTAATTTCTGGGTAGGCACTAGCAACTGGAGGGATTGGGAAAGGTCTCCTGCTATGTTTGAACTGAGCTTTACATCAAACTAGGGATTCCCAGAAACAGAGGAGATGGAATGAATTCAAATAATGTATCATGTAGAATTAGATCTAATAATCTATGAAAAAAGATGTACTTTCAACAAAAGAGACATTTACTATATTATTGAACAAAGAGATAGGAGTAGTTCATTCTTCTTGCAAAAACTCCAAATAAGAGAAACACAAGAAAATTAAATAATTATGATTCTCAAGAAAGGACTAAATAAAAAAAAATTCTCTCCAGGACATGTTTAAAAATAATAATAAGTTCCTTCTCTTTCCCTCTTCCCACTTTGCTCCTAATTCTAGACCACTGTGGTGGTGATCAAGCAATTATCTCCTCTCTTGGTACTGACTCTTCATGTGTTTTTTCCAATTTGTCTACAAACAGGCTCTGCTTTTCTCAAACACAAATATGCCTGACCTTGACCCTTCCACACCAACTAGCTGCCATCCAACCCTCCCTTGCCCCATACCTATACTCCCTCACTGCAAAACTTCTTGGAAAAAAATAGTCTTCCCATCCTCCCCTTCGCCAACTTCCACTATTCACTTTTCCCTTGCTGTCTGGTTTCTGCCCACACAAACTGACTAAAGCTGACCTCTCAAAGGTCCCTAATCACTTCTTGATTTTCAAAGCCAAGGAATTTTCCTTGGTCTTCATCATCCTTAACTTCTGTGTAGTTTCTGACATCATGTTCTCCTCTTCTCTCTTGGTTTTAGAATTGCTGAGATCTCCTGGATTCCTTCCCGCATCTCTGTCAGTTTCTTGTTCCTTTCCTTTAATGGTTGTTTCTCTTCCCAGTCACGTTTCCCAATGTTTTGTTCTTGGCTTTCTCCTGCTTTTTCTCTATACTGTCTCCTTGATCATCACATTCACTTTCACGACTTTGACTTCCTCTTCTGCGCAAATGGTTCCAAAATTCAAGGTGGTAGATTGTAAACCTATAAGACAGCTTCTCTCTAGTGTTAACTCCTACAACTTTAACTCAATGACTAAAATTGAGCTTATTATCACCCTTCTAATGTCACTTGTTCATAACTGTGACATTTCCATTCAACTAGTCTTCAAGTTCAAACCCTCGGTACTATTCCTAATTCTTCCCTTCTCCTTCCCTCTAGATTCTGCCTCCATAAAATCCCTTGTATTCCTTCCTTCCTCTCTATTCTCATTATCACCACTATTATGGAAAGTGTCCCAAGAGTCTTAGTGCAGTTTAAAATGTTACTAGCTTAGTGCGCTAAGGCTTACGGGACACCTTACATAGACCTTCATTACTGCCCACCTGAACTATCACAATAAGCTTTTTTTTTTCAAGGTTATACATATTAAACATATTTCCACATTAGTTGTGTTGTGAAAGAAGAAACAGAACAAAAAGGAAAAACCACGAAATAAAAAAAGTGACAATAATATGCTTTGATCTGCATCCAGACTCCATAGTTCTTTCTAAGGGTCTGGATAGCATTTTCCATCATGAATCTTTTGGAATTGTCTTGATCACTGTATTGTTGAGAAAAGCTAAGGCTCATAGTTGATCATCACACAATGTGACAATAGCCTTTTAACAAGTGTTTCGTCTCTGTTCTCTCTCCAGTCCCACCCCCAACCCATCCTTCGAAAGGATGCCAGATGATGTCTCCTCTTTGACCTGACTCTCCCGTGCCCAAGACCCTAGAATGGCTCCTGATTGCCTACCAAATAAAAGTCAAATAACTTTGCCTGTCATTCATTTCTCTTCACAATCTGGACTAACCGACTATTCAAGGCTTGTCTAATAGAATTCCACACTATAAACTCTTTGCTTCCTGCCCCTCATAAATACTTTATGCTCTATATGATTTGTGCTGTTGCTTATACTTATTTTCTATGCCTGTGATCAATTTAATTCAACAAGCATTTATCAAAAGCCTAGTAAGTACAAAGCACTGTGCTAAGTGTTGGAGATGCAATGACAAAAACAGTACAGAGTCCACTCTCAAGAAGCTTACATTCTACTGGAAGGATACAACATATGTACAAATAAGTAAGTACAAATTATATGGAAGATTTTTGTTGTTATTCAATCATTTCAATTGCGTATGATTCTTCTTGACCCCATTTGGGGTTTCCTTGGCAAAGATACTGGAGGGGTCCTATCCTCCTCCAGTTCATTTTATAGCAGAGGAAACCGAGGCAAACAGGGTCAAATGACTTGTCCAAGGTCACAGCTAGTAAGTGTCTGAGGCAGATTTGAATTCCTGACTCCAGGCGCAGCACTCTTATCCACTGCACCAACCTAGCTGCCCTTATGTAAGATACTAGTCCTTTAAAATGTTACTCTTTCAGCACTCTGTTGCTGAGTTGTCTGCTTCGCTCAGAGTTCTAAAAGAAAAACCAAGTCTGGCTCAGAGTTCTGAGACAGGTGTTCATTTTCTTCCAAGTGACAAGCTGTAGTATATTGGAGAGACACGAATATTAGAACTGTGTTATGATTCAGGGACAAATGTGATCTATCTAATTATAGACAGAGGATAAGATTTTGGTTACTAACCACAAGTTAAAATAGGATCATATTCAGAAAGGACCAAGAATCTGAACCAAGAAAGATAGATAGATAGAGAGAGAGAGAGAGAGAGAGAGAGAGAGAGAGAGAGAGAGAGAGAGGTGAAAGGATGGATTTCAATAGTACAACTAAATTCGAAGCTGGAAGTGATCCATACTATAGTTGTTGATACTTAGGAGGAAGTCTAACTGTGAACAGAGTAACAGGCTGGAAGCAGGGAATCAGAGAAGTCAACTTGCTGATCAACTAGTTTGGTTGAGATCTTATGCCTAGAAAGATGTGAGATCACTTCAGCTCAGCGGTGGAAGCATCTGCTCAATTGAGAGAAGCGAAGTTCATCAAGGAAATTTTGTAGCCAGC
The DNA here is from genome assembly GCF_028583685.1 of Petaurus breviceps papuanus. NCBI lineage: Eukaryota > Metazoa > Chordata > Mammalia > Diprotodontia > Petauridae > Petaurus > Petaurus breviceps. The sequence goes on along the minus strand of NW_027185674.1, from coordinate 4,184,380 downwards.
TTCTGAGAGAGAAAGAGGACACTAAAGTTTATGATTCCACTCTTAAGAAGTTACCTGGAACACAGGTTCTCCTGACTCATGCCTCTCCCTTGGCAAGTTCCTATCAGTGTCCATCCCTCCACAGCTGCTGAGTACAGTGGTGGGAAAGAGTCGAGGAAGTTTATGTGTGGATCACGATGGATATTATTATTTATGCTTTTGCTTTAATAGAGGAATACCTGTGATGTTGCTGTTGTTTCTTTTGCCTTGTTGCATCATTTCAGTCATGTCTGATTCTTTGTGACCCCGTTTATAGTTTTCTTGGCAAAGATACCAGAATGGTTTGCTATTTCCTTCTTCAGTTCATTTCACACATGAGGAAACTGAGGCAAACAGGGTGAAGTGACTTGCTCAGGGTCACACAGCTAAGTAAGTGTCTGAGGCCACATTTGAACTTAGGTCTTCCTGACCCAGCACTCTATTGATTTCTTCTCTTAGTTACCCCTCGTGAGAATATAATCCCCTGAGAGTGCAAACATAACCATGTGCTAGGGATCCTTCTCAAGAAACATACACCTGCCAATGTGAGGGCAGACTGGAGTGAGTGAGCCAGCCCAGAGAGTGAGGAGGTGTCCATACAGTCTGTGCGAGAGGTGTGAGGTACATCTTGGGGAGACACCCAAGTAGAACATGGAATGAAATTCAATAGAGCGGGAAACACTAACTTGGGGGGATGGCAGGAGGAGAGGGGATGATCAGAAAAATAACCAGGCAGGGGGTGTCAGTGGAGCTGAGCTGAGCCCTCGAGGGATCCAGCGATACGAAGAAGGAGACGTGGGGGAGGCGAACACTGGGCATGACCAACCTTTGTCTTTTCGATGTTTGAAGTTTCTGAAGGGATTTGCGGGGACATTTGTGGGGAAGTGTCTCTTGTGTCAAAACCCAGCAGCTATTTAAAGCTCAGGTAAGTGCTGCCTCCTACACAGAGAGGGGATTCTCTTGCCCTCCCCTGGTCGTTAGTGCTTTTCCCTGCCCATTACTTCGTATTCACTCATCTATGAACATCTTGTAGCTTCCCTGTACAATGTAAGTTTCTTGAGGGCAGGGGCAGTTTTGATTTTGTCTTTGTAATTCCAGACCTTGGTACAGCACCTTGTGAGATTTTCTCTTTTTCATCAGGACATGCAATTTCACAGTATAGTGAACTCCCAGTGAGGAAACTCCCTTCACCAGATCTAGATAGGGATGAGACAGCCAGTTTGAGAACTGGAAGACCTGGGTGAAGCCAGGTCCTGACATTTGTCATTCTGGGCAAGTCACTCGTACTTCAGGTAACTCTTAGGACTCTAAGACACAGAACAGTTGCCTTACAAACAGCAGGAGCTTAATCAACGCTTGTTCAATGACTGCATAAAAACAAAATATAGTTTATTGTTTTACTTTTTAAATTTTTTTTTTTTTTTGCTTTTTGGAGGGGAGAAGGCAGGGCAATTGGGGTTAAGTGACTTGTCCCAAATCACATGGCTAGTAAGTGTTAAGTGTCTGAGGTCGCATTTGAACTCAGGTCCTCCTGACTCCAGGGCCAGCACTGTATTCACTGTACCAACGAGCCGCCCCTGTTTTACTTTTTTAAGGAAAATAAAATCAGTTAAGACAAAGAAAAGAAGATGAGATAGTGAAATACACCCTCCCCCTCCATACCAACGAAGGCATCTATCTCTTGAACTGTCCTTTGCCCAGTATTCTTGCCTTCTGACCACACTGTTTTTCATCATATGGGCATTTTGACTGTGGTGAAAAAGAAAGAAGAAAGAGTCATTATCAGAGAAAAGGAAAGAGAGGAGAACCCAAGTCTATTAGTGAAACCTGCTACTCTCCTGAGAAGGGACAGCAGAAAATGACCTAGGAAATCTTCCTGGAATTGGCCATGGAATCCTTCAGTTTACTGCCTTGCTTCTCATATTGAAAACTATTGATCAATTCTTCTAGGGAATCTAGAAAACATGACTCCCTTCCTCTTGTTTCCCTGTTGAATTTTTTCTCTAAGTATTTTAAAGTCAAACTCAAATGTTACTCTTCCACAAAGCCTTCCCTAGTTCCCCCTCTTGGTAACAATTTCCCTTCTGGGACCTCGCACAGCATTTGTTGTACATCTCTCTAATGCACTTATCCTAGAACAATGTGTTATCATTCTTCTAGACAATTAGCTCCCTGAAGGCAGAGACTGCATCCTGTCCACACTCTGCACTTCCCCTGGTATGCCATGTTTAGCTTTCAATAAGGACTTAATGGATATTTGTTGAATTAGCTTGAATTAAAGTGAACTAAACTGAACGTCAGCTTCGATCAGTAGTAGTGAAATTGTTCAGGGAAGTAGAGGCCAGTTGCTCTGTTTTTATTTTAAAACCACAAAGGAGAAGAGCAAAGCCTTTGACTATTGTCCCATCACAAAGAATAAAATGGGGGGGGGAGCAATGATTGCTTTAGCTGTGGTCTGATGAGATGATTGGAGGGAGAAGGCAACCTATAGGAAACAGACAACTTGTTTGTGTGTACCATTCAGCAGTCTGGAGTCACCCCCATGCTGCTATGCTTTTTATTCATAGAAACAAAGCCTACCTTTCCAGGGAGAGAAACCAACCATCAACTTTGAATTATGCGGCCTTGTAACCGCTTACTGTGCCTAATCTGAGTTACTGTGATTTAGGACCAGAGGATCTCAGAGTGGGAAGGGACTCTGGAGAGCACCCATTCAACCCTCTCATTTTACAAGGGAGGAAACTGAGGCCCAGAGAAGGGAAATGACTTACTCAAGGGTACGCTGCTAGTTGATGGGTGAACTAGGATTTGAACCCAGGTCACTTGCCTCTGCAGACCTGAAAACAGGAAAACCCATCTTTCTGAGTTCAAATCCAGCCTCAGACTCTCAGGGTGACCCTCAACAAGTCACTTAACTCCTATTTGCCTCAGTTTCCTCCTCTGTAAAATGAGCTGGAGAAGGAAATAGCAAACCACTCCAGCATCTTTGCCAAGGGAACCCCAAAAGGGGACATGAAGAGTTGGACACAACTGAAATGACTGAATGCATTTAGAGCCAAAAGTTAGGGCACATAATCTAAGAGATCTGAGTTTTATTCCTGGATCTGCCTTTGACAAGGTGTGTGGTCTCAAATAAGTTGCTTCTCTTCTCTAGGTTTCTATAAAATGAAGGGTTTGGACTAGCTCTGCACATAGTAGGCTTTCACATAAGTCAAGTTGTTACATGTGGTGTAAGAACATTATATTCCTTTCCTAAAAATAAACATTTTGATACTGGTGATATTTTCCTCTCTAAAATAATCAGTATGAAATGATTTAATGTTTCAAAGGAGATTTAGAATATTATTTATAGATGACATTTACATAGTACTTTAAGGTTTGCAAATTGCCTTATCTAAGTTATTTGATTATATGTAACAATTTTGTGGATAATAATAGGTTTAATTTTTCTCTATTTTGCTTCAGAGTTTTCTCAACGGAGGGTATTCTACACTTGTCTCCCCAGAGAAACATCTGTGAGTTCCATTAAAGCATTTCAGAGAAAAAAAAAAAGTAACTTATGGCTAAATGAGTTGGGAAAAAAAAAACAATCTAGTTCAAAAGTTCTTAATCTGGGGTCTGTGAACTTGTTCTTTCAAAAAAATATATTTTGATAAATTTATTTTAATGTAATTGGTTTCTTTTGTTGGCCTATGTATTTTATCTTATGTATTTGAAAACCTGTTCTGAGAAGGTCTCTATAGGCTTCCCCAGATTGTTGGAAGGATCTATGGCACATAAGAAAGGTTAAAGTCCCTTGTTCTAAGGGGTGAGGAACTGTGTCCTCAAGGTCACATGCTGCCTTCAGACCTAGGTCCCCACCCCTGTACCTAAATGATCATTAGGGTTGATCTTAGATTGTAAACCTAATAAATCTGGGTTTAAGTCATTTATACAGGGAACTCTCTTATTACCTTTAATAACATAAGATTCAACTTACAAAAACATAGAATTAGCCAAAGCATGGCACACCCGGCTTATGCACCCTGCTGTCCCTGCATTCTATCCAAAATACTAGCCCTTCATAACGATGGCAGTAGCTAACATTTGTATGGTGCCGAGCATTTTATCAGTATTACCTCATTTGATCCTACCAACAACCTAAGGAGGCAGGTGCTGTCACTATCCCCGTTCTACAACTCAGGATACTGAGGCAAACAGAGGTTAACGGACTTGCCCTGGGTCACACAACTGGTAAGTGCATTAGGCTCAATTTGAACTCAGGTCTTCCTGCTATCTATTATGCTACATTGCTTCCTCAGTGTTTCAGTATTTCAAATGTTTCTGTCTCTGGGCAGTAACTTCCTTATCTGTAAAACGAAGGAACAAGACTGGGTGATTCCCTAAAGTCTGTCTCCTAGTTATAATGTTCTGGGATTCTATGAATGCATTGCATAGTGTAGTGGAAAGAACAAGAAACCTGGGAATTACTGTTTTACAGAGTTCATGTTTTGTCTCTCCCATGGGCATTGGAGCTTTTTTAAAGAAGGGACTGTATGCTTCCTCTCTTTGTATCCCTAGTACTTAGTACAGTGCCTGGTATATAGTAAGTGCTTACTAAATGCTTGTAGACTTGACTAACTTACCATGTGATCTTGGCTAAGTCACTTTTCTTCTTTGAACCTCAGTTTCTCCATCTGCTTCATGCCCTACCTGCCTCATGAGTATGTTGTTGGGATCTAAAAAGATAAGGAATAAGGGAAAGTCTTGAAGGTACATAGTTCCCAGCAGATGCCCAGGATTATTATCATTATTATTTTCAAAGAGCTAGAAGTGGCAAAGAAGAGAAAATCAAAAGGGGGAAGCAAGAGAACTGAAATCCCAAGCTAAATTTGTTTCTGAATCAGTCAGCACAGATGTGCTCTGGAGTCATGCAGATGGAGCCCTTCCCTTGGAACACAACCATCCATTCTGCTCAGCTACCACATTGCTGGGGGGGAAGCTGTAAGGGGGAGCCAGAGCTGGGCCCTAGATTTAGGTCCCCCATCTGGCACATCACAGGATCCCGACACGCCACCCGCTCAGTCAGCTGGTGAATTCTCCTTGTCTGGGCATGCCTCTTTACATTTGGTTAAGCCTACGTGCCTATGTGTGCTGGGGGGCAGGGGGTGGGGAGGACATACAGATCAATGTTGCATTCCTTCCTGTGTCTCAGAACCTGGGCAAAAAAAGGAACTGCTCAATTTCAGAAAACCACCCAATTCCCGAAAACTGCCCCCTCCCCTCTCCATTTATTCAAGTCACAAGGGCCCTGTTGAGGTTTTGAGGTTTCTCTGGGATCTAGTGGTGAGTAATGATGGCCAGACCCTGCCCCAATAGCCCAGAATGCCTCTGTCTGAGGCTCTGTCTACCTGCTCCCAGAACAGCTGGTCAATTTGGTTTTTAAATGATCAAGAAGATGGTTCATTCAAAGAAAGAACGGCCCTGAACCTGTTGTTAGGTGTCAGGTAAACAAATACCTGGTCACTGGAATGCCATTTTCAGTTTTCCTCTGATGGCTGTGATGATGTACATCTTGTTTCCAGCCGTTGCACTGATAAGATGCCATCCTTCCTCCCTGTATGAAGATGATGTTAATTGAATGCAGCACGTGTTCTGTGTCTGTTCATATGTATGTGTTTGAGAAGCAACATGACAAAGCAAAAGAGGTCACTAGAGTCTGAGTCTGGGTGCCGGAAGGAACCCTGGAGATTGTGTAGGCCTGGGATGGAGAACCTGCAGCCCCAGTTGCAGTTTTATAGAACAGTTCTGTAAAAGTTGGGTTCAGTCAAAAGGTCACACTAAAGAACCCAGAAGGCCACATTAGCCTGAAGGTCGAACTTAAGGACCTAGGAGGCCACACGTGGCCTGAAGGCTGAAGGTTCCCCACCCCTGGGTAGGCAATGACCTTAGCTTTATGATTTGGGGCAAACTACTCCCTCTCTCTGGGCCTCAGTTTCCTCATCTGTAAAATGAAAGGGTTGCATTTTCTGAGGACACTCCCAGTTCTAAATCTTATGAACTTATGATCACAGGTATAAACCTTAACTGAATAGATGGGGGAAAACCTCCCAATAGTTAGAATTATCTAAAAGCTTCCTTAAGAGGTTTTGAGATCCCTGTTGCCGAACGTCTTCAAGCAGAAAGTTCTGAGGAATGTTGGAGAGGAGCTTGATTCTGTTGGTCAGGGCTAGAGAAAAAGAATTGGCAACTTGAGGTCTCTGACTCAGGGATTCTATGATTGGCTCCTACTGCAGCAAGAAGAGACTGCTTACCAAAGTCCTACCTCCCCTTTTCAAAGTCCAGTTTATGTATTTCTGGATGATCCCTGCAAGAAATGATAACTTCCTTCTCTGTACTAAGTCTGTATCACTCTTAAGATACCTACAGCATCCAGCCACGTGCTATAGTTATTTGTGAACATATTTTCACCCAAAGTGAGCTCTCAGAGAGCTAAGAACAAGCCTTATACATCTCTGTACACCACTGAGCACCCAGCAAGGTACCGTGCCCAATCTGTGGTGTGATTTGTCTCAGATGCTTTGTGAAGGACATCTTTCAAGTTAACTCTAGCCTTCAATGAAATTTATAGGTTAGCACAATGGAGGGCAGCTAGGATAGAGTCAGGAAGACCTGAGTTCAAATCCAGTTTCATGTGCTTACTAGTTGTGTGACCCTGGGCAAGTCATTTAACAGTTTGCCTCAGTTTCCTCATCTGTAAAATGAGTTGGAGAAGGAATGGCAAACTACTCCTGTATCTTTGCCAAAAAAAAAACCCAAATGGGGTCAGAATGAGTTAGACACAATGAAATGAGTGAACAACAACACAATGAAGGAATGGGATGCATTGTGTCATAGTAACCCCCCCCCTACCCGCTGCTAGGGCCATCCTGTCCTCCTCACTGTCCCCTGAATATATTAAACTTATTCCTACTCTGATGCTTCTGATGGGAATTCCTTCCCTCCACTCCTTTCTGCCCATTCCAAATCATCATCCTAGACTCCCTAACCTGAAGAGTCTTCCAGGACCACCCTGGCAGACCCTGATTATGTTCCCCTTATATGAGTTTCTATAGTATTTATTCCCTAGCCATATTATCTCGGACTATTCTCCAGCTGTCTTTTATGCTCTCAGATAAACTGGGAGAGCATTTTCTTTTTTTGACATCTCCAGAGTGCTATCAATGGGTTAAGAACACAGTGGATGCACCGTTAAATGTTTGCTGATAATCTAAAAAAGGACCTAAATTTCTACTCTCCTGTGGCTATAGCAGTGAGGTCAGGCAGTGTGTCAAGGGGCCAGTCTGTACTCTCTGCCTAATCCAAGGCCTGAAAAGCCACAGGGAAGGTTTTCATTCAAACACATAACCCTGACATGCCACTGCACAGTGGGGTCGTGGGTAAGGCCAAAGTCTCCGCTGCCTTCACCATGGATGCAGCAGTCACCAAAGCTGTCTCCTGCTTTGAAGCATTGGTGGTACCTTCTCTTCCCATCTGAAAAATGTTTTGAGCTGTTTTACATTTTTATTTATTTTTTTTAATTATTTTTTTTTTGGAGGAGGGAAGGTAGGGCAATTGGGGTTAAGTGACTTGCCCAAGGTCACACAGCTAGTTTTGTGTTGTTTTTGAGGCTGGATTTGAACTCAGGTCCTCCTGACTCCAGGGCCAGTGCTCTATTCACTGTGCCACCTAGCTGCCCCCTGTTTTACATTTTTAAAAAACAAAAACATCACAATGGCATAAAGTTCCCTGGATGATTTCAGTTGTTGTAGTAATTCTGACTGAAAGTAACATTTAATTCGGTTCACTTCAACACAGGTCCACTCAGTAAAACATTTATTAGGTCCCTATAGGACATTGACTATGGTACACTAAGAGAAATGCAAATTTTGGGAGGGATGTAATTGATAAATGGTCAAAGGATATGAACAGGCAGTTTTCAGAGGAAGAAATTAAAGATATCTATAAGCATATGAAAAAATGTTCTAAATCACTATTGATTAGAGAAAAGCAAATCAAAACAACTCTGAGGAACCACATCTCACCAGTCAGATTGGCTAAGATGACAAAACAGGAAAATGATAAATGTTGGAGAGGATGTGGAAAAATCGGGACACTAATGCATTGTTGGTGGAGTTGTGAACTGATTCAACCATTCTGGAGAGCAATCTGGAACTATGTCCAAAGGGCTATTAATAAGTGCATACTCTTTGACCCAGCAATACCACTTCTAGGGTTATATCCCAAAGAGGTCAGAGAAGTGGGAAAAGGACCTGTATGTACAAAAATATTTATAGAAACTCTTTTTGTGGTGGCCAAGAACTAGAAATCAAGGAGATGCCCATCGATTGGGGATTGGCTAAACAAGTTGTGGTATAGGAATGTAATGGAATCCTATTGTGCTATAAGAAATGAGCAGCAGACAGACCTGATAATAACCTGGAGAGACTTATATAAACTGGTGCTGAGTGAGGGGGGCAGAACCAGAAAAACACTGTACACAATTACAGACACATCGTATCTGGGATGACTAATCTTGATAGATTGGGCTCCTTTCAGCAGTGGAAGGCAACTCCAAAGGACTCATGAAGGAAAGAGATGTCCGCATCCAGAGAAAGAGCTAGAGTCTGAATGCAGACTGAAGCAAACTACCTGCTCTCTCTCTCTTTTTTAATTTTATTTTCTCTTTCTCAATCCATCGGTCATAATCCTTCTTTACAACTTGACTAATGTTTAATGTGAAGGTATTTGTGGATCCTATATTTGATTGTAGGCCACTGGGGGAGGGGGGGGAAGAGAGAGAGGGAAGGGGAGAAAATGTGAAACTCAAGAGTTTGTGGAACTGAATGTTGTAAACTAAAAGTGAATTAATAATTTTTTTTTTTAATTGGGAGGGACGGCATTAAGTTGTAAGCATCGAGAGAGACCGTATACCAACACAGCTGCTATGGAGTCTGGGGTCTCCAGTTTCCTCATCTGTCCAGTGAGAATAATGATGCTTCCCTACTGGGCTTCACAGGCTTGTCTGGGTATTGATTAAAACAAAGCACAAGGGCTGTGCAAATGGAGGGATATGTAACAAATGTGCCAAGCTGGCTACCAAACGCCAACCAAGGATAAAGCTAGTCCTCACCCGGGCATGGGCCCTGCGCCACATTTTCTCTCCAGGTTGAGCAGATGAACTATGTTTACAGCTAATCTTCTGAATCAGTGAAGATAGACTAATTGCCTCTGCCTTGTTACCCTAAACAGAAGCTAGGCCAAAGCATTACCACAAGCACGTTCCCACTGGGCACGGCTGCCCCGTCAGCACTTCCAGCCCATCTGGGGCTCTGCTGTCAGTCTGGGGAAGAACTACATTCCTTGCATTCCTTCCTGGAAACCAAACTCGGTGTACTCATTTCCCTTCTCATTAACGGGCCACGGAAGCCTAGTCTGTAGCTGGTCACAGGTTAATCAAAAGTCTCCAAAGCATGACAGATATTAACTCTGGGGAAAAACATACCAAGATCTTATTTAGTTTTTGCACTTGTTATCAAATTGTCTGTTAGGGTGGTTTCCTCAACTCGACTGTAAGTTTCTTGAGGTCAAGGATCACTGTCTGGTAACACCTGAATAAATGAAGAACAGTAATAGCTTGGGGCATTCTCATTGTGTACAGACTGCAACTTTTCTGTGATACCTAGTGGGTAGGTGGTGTAGTGGACAGATGGCTGGACTTAGGAGTCGGAAAGACCAGAATTCAAGAAGTTTCTCTAACATTTACCAGCTCTGCAACCCGAACAATTCCCTTAACCTGTCTGTTTCTTCCACTGTAAAATGAGGACGAGAACCCTACCTCACAGGGTTGTCATGAGAACCAAATGAAACAATATGATGTAAGATGCTTTGCAAACATCGAAGTACCATGTAAAGGTGAGTGGTTGTGGTTATCACAGTGACCGAGGATTAGGTACTAAGGAGGTGCCTTCGGAAACTTAGAAGCTAAGTGACTTGCCAGCAGTATCAACTGTCAGAGGTAGGTTTGGAAGCCCAGTCTTGCCCACTCACCCTCCCAGGACCCTTGTTCAGGACCTTGTTCATTTCTTACCTGGACTATTGCAATCACCTCTTAATGAGTCTCCCTGTCTCCAGTCGCCCATCTCCAATTCATCCTCTGCCAAAGTGATTTTCCTAATTCCAACTTCTGACTACTCAAGAAACTATAGTGGATGGATTCCTCTAGGAGAAGATCCAGTCTCTTCTATCAGACAGTTAAAGCCCTCCACAATCTACCTCCAGAAGCCTTTTCCAGCCTTATTGCATATGACTCCCCTTCACTCCCTCTTTAAAAAAATTTTTTTTTAACATTTATGATTGTTACTGTTCAGTCACATCTGACTCTCCATGACCCCATTTGGAGTTTTCTTGGCAGAAGTACTGGAGTGGTTTTCCATTTCCTTCTCTAGATCATTTGATGGATGAGGAAATTGAGACAAACTGGGTTAAGTGACTTGACCAGGGTCATACAGCTAGGAAGTGTCTGAGCTGAATTTGTCCTGACTCCACACCCAGTGCTCTGTCTGCACCACCCAACTCTTCTTGTGGCTGTTCCCTTAGAATCTGTTCTTTCCTCACCTCTGCTTCTTCCAATGTCTAGCTTGCTTCACAGCTCAGTTTAGCTGCCGCCTCCATACAAGGACTTCCCTGACCCCTTCAGCTGTTAGTGTATATATTTAGTAGCTGACATTTATAGAGTGCTTTAAGGTTTGCAAAGCCCTGTACAAATATTATCTAATTTGGTCTTCACAACGACCATGGGAACTAAGTTATCTCCATATCTAATATTATCTCCATTTTCCAGTAGAGGGAACTGAGGTAGACAGAGGTTAAATGAATTGCCCAGGGTCTCAGGTTTTTCTGATTCCAAGTCCAACACTCTATCCAGTGTACAACCTATGTATTTATACGTGTTATTTCCCCCTTGTAGAATGTAAGCTCCTTGAAAGCAGGGATTGTTTTAATTTTGTCTTTGCATCTCTAGTCCCTAGTGTATGGTGCACATAGTAGTGCCCTGACTCCAAATCCAGCCTTCTACTTCCTAGAACAAGCTGTCTCCGTTTCTTTAATAATAGTAACTCACATTTATATATCCCTTTAAGGTCCAGCTATATGTGTCTATATGTATGCATATATATATATTTATATATGTCACACTCCTTTTATCCCCTATCATGAAAAAATCCCCGTTATAAAGTTCAGGAATGTTAAAAGTGCTAGAGTCACACATCTAACCACAGCAGAAGGAGGATTTGAACTCGGATCCTCGTGCAATGCTCCTGCCCCCACACCACGATGCCTCTTCTCAGCTGGGCATTCTTTAAAGCCTCCCCTGTGTTGTGCTGTCTTGCACACAGGTGTTTGATAACTATGTGTTTTGTTTGGAGTAGATGGAAGGGAGAGGAAAGCCAGCTGCAGTTCCGAGTCCCCGTGTTTATTCCGACAGAGCCGCCGCGACTTCTCCAGCTTAGCCTACGTCTTCCTCCTTGGGACGCCTGTAACAGAGCGGGCATTCTCCTCGGCATTCATTGTCCGTGTGTTTTACCCCTCGCCTAGCCTACAAGCAGCGACCCAGTCTTTCTTGCTTCTCAGAGCGCCTAGCACTTGGCTGAGCCCACAAATACTAACAAAAAAATTGTTGATTGATTGGAGTTCAGCAGTGATGTCATCTCCAATGAGTTATCGCTCCCTCTCCTTAATGAAGAGGCTCTTACAGCTCTTGGTGAAACGATGGAATCTTGCCCTAGGGATGTGGGGGGTGGAGGGTAGGTGGGATCAGCAATCAAAAGGAAGAATTGGAAACATCTGTGATGCACCGAAAGGCCTGCAGAGAGCTCGGTCCCAAGACGCTCCAGCCTTAGGTGATTCATGGGGAATCTCACCTAGGGTCGAGTCACTCAGGAGCCCTGGTCAGCATCTCTATGAATGTGAAAACCTGAAGGGAGTGGAGCCACTGACTCAGATGTTTGGTCTACGTGATTCCAAATTTGGGTCGGGATCTTTTTTTTTTAATCCAGAATTCATTGATTTAGGATGTAGTTTGGGAATTATAAATTCTAATTATAAACTTGGCTTTTAGACCTTGGTCCCCCTTCCATATTCTGACTCAAGAAGACCATAGGACAATGGATAATATGGATCCACCCACACACCTTCTGCCAGTAGGAAAAAGAGAAGTTTGCACTGGATTGGTTGACGGTTTGTTTTCAGAATTCTAGCAGGCCCTCTACCTTTCTGTTCCTAAAGATTATTCCAACCTCTGCTTCTCCCCTCCTCCCATCCATATCCTTTCCGGGTACCTGTAGTCATTTCTTTAAGAAAAGAGAGCATGAATAAATGTATTCTAATTGAGATATTAGGCACTCACTCCTGGAGGAGGTGGGTTACATTTTTAAAAGGAAAGTAGAGGGAGGGAAAAGCTTAATCCAAAGGCCCAAAGCTTAAAGGCATCGTATTGACTTTAATATTTTTCTGCAGAAGGCTTACTGGAAATGGGACTTAAAATCAGTCTGGAGGGATTATTAGGCTAGATAGAGAGAAGACAGGAAGACTATCCTTGCTCTGAGACATAGGGGACAACAGCTTGTTTATAGCAGATGGCCCATGTGGTAGATAATATTATTATGAGTATATTATTATTCTGTATAATATTAATATAAAATATTCATGCCCCACTATAGTGATGTATGGTTCCAAAGCCATAATATCATGTCACTGGATTCTCACAACAGTCCTGTAGGATAATTACTACAAATATCATCACTCCATGTCATAAGAGTTCCCATTCATTCAATAATGGCTGAGATGCTGGTGATAGAGTGCAAAGAGAATTAGAGCCAGTCAGATGCCCCCTGGATGATAGTCCTGGGCCTGCCACCACCCATGTGACTGGCAAAATCCGCCTCTCTGGGTTCCAGTCTTCTCATCTGCCAGAACAGGGGGCTGGATTCCATGGCCTCTGAGATCCCCTCCTCCTCTAGAACTTTGATCCTACCAGGAGACTCTTCATTGAGAATAAATCTGAGGTTTATATCTATGCAATCAGCCTTGAATCACCCCTCCATTCCCCACAGGGAAATGCCACTCAGCCTCTTTCACACAGAGTCGGCACAGGCTGGGGTGAGTGCGGCCTCTCATGGTCCTTCACTACCCCTCCCGCCTAACTCTGGGCCAATATCCTTCAGATACCATTACCGTGGCCCTCTCTCAGCACCCGTTTTCTCCCACCCAGTCTCCGAAGGCTAGAGGCTATGGAGGAGGTCTGATGTCCTGCCTCCACCTGGCTCAACTCTGCCTTTGACTGGACTCTTCTCTGCACCACTGCCAGCCTTTCCCACTCTGATCTCCAGTTCTCATTTGCCCCAGATGAAAAATTCCCACTTCCAAACACCCTTTGGCCGCCTTTAATGTATATTGTCACCCATTTGTGACATGCTTTCCCCTAACTTTCCCTTATTAAGAAGCCTCTCGGTGTTCACTTTCTCCCAAATAAAACCATCTGGGATTGTGGCTCATCATTTGTACTGTGACCCCTACAGCCATCACAGCTCTTTTGGGTCATGCTTTCCTCTTAAAGCGCCTTTGAGAAAGGGGTTCCATTAAATCCAAGGCACCCAGAAACTCCCACGTGAGAGACCAAAGGACAACCACCCAATCACAGTCCAGGCAGGGAGCAAGATTATACGTGCTAAGAATATTGCATGTCTTATTGAAATGTCTTCAGTGGGGATCTGGTGATAAAAAAGGGGAGAGGAAAACCTTACCAGGACAGGGAAGGGAGTCTGTTAGAGTGGGGCAGGATGAGGTGGTTAATGTAACCTGCACAAAGATTTTTCTCTCTTTTCTTTTTCCCTGCAGCTTTGTCTTCCAAAACCCCTTAAAGCACAGAAGAGTTTTAGAATTGAAATGAACAGGGAAAACATGGTTTAATCCCCTCCTTTAGCAGATAAGGAAACTGAAGTCCAGAGAGGCCTTAAGATCATTGATTTAAAACTGTAAGGGGCCATTAGGGATTGTCTAATTTACCCCCTTCATCTTATAGATAATAAAACTAGAGACCCCAAAGTGAAGGAACTAGCCTAGGGCCCACCCAGGTAATCAGTAGTAAAATGAAGACTGGAACGCAGGTTTTCTGACCCAAGATACAGTGAATAATCTTTCTACTACAATTTGCTCCTTTTCATAGGAAAGGAGCCTCTCAAGGTTGGGTGACGCATCCAGGATCACTGCTAGCTAGTAATAGAGGTGGGGTCAAACCAGCTGCAGAGATCACACCCAGCATGAGAAGGGGGAAAAAAAACAAACCCCTGACACCTGCCCCACCTCTCTCCCCTCCCACCCAAAGCACTTGGCAACAGGTAAACCTGGAGAGACCACTGCCAGGCACAGGATGTGGGCAGCTTATGCAACTCTCTCTCCTCCCCTCCTCCAAGAGCATGTTAATTTACTGGCTTGATCTGAACCCTAGGGGAAACTAAATGAGTTTGCCACTCTCCTCCCAGGCTGGAACATTCCTTCCTGGTCCTTGACTCCCTTTGCTCTAAGGAGGTGCAGATCTCTACAAGGGCCTGGGGTCCTTGGCATCTCCTGCCTTGGCACCTGCAGCATCTTCTACCTTGCAGGAGTCTGTGAGGCTGGAGATCCTGAAGGGAGGGAGGCTCAGCAGGAGATGGTGGCTGGATTTTATAATCAATACTTGTTTATTGATTGCTTCTGGCTTCCTCATTCCAGGTCTGGGTACAATGAGCATTATTGAACAGAAGTATATATATATATGCATGTATGTGTGTATATATATAAAAGTATATATAGAAGTATATATGTGTATATATAGAAGTATATAAATACAGGGGAGTTAGGTGGTGCAGTGAGCAGAGAACTGGCCCTGGAGTCAGGAGGACCTGAGTTCAAATCCAGCCTCAGACACTTGACACACTTACTAGCCATGTGACTTTGGGCAAGTCACTTAACCCCAATTGCCCTCCAAAAAAAAAAAAAGCAAAAAAAAAAGAGAAGTATATAAATAGAAAAAAAATATATATATAAAGTGTATATATACTTCTGTTTGATAATCCCCATTGTACCTACCCTGTTGTATCCATACACATATATATACATACACATATATACACATACATACAAACATATTAGATCTTCCCTCAAGGAGCTTTCTTTCTAGTTGGGAATATAAGACTTAGACTCGAGAGACAAGAAAACAATGTAATTAAGCACTTAATTATGGTTATAGGAATGCCCTCATCTAGAGTTAAGTGCTGCATTATAGCTGCTTTTCTATGCCTTAAAGAACAGTTACTCTTTGTGGGGTATTGCTTACAAATCACTGCCTGGAACATACATTAATTGATATGTATATAAAGCAATTGTGTTAATTGCTTGCCATTTTAGAAAGGGGGTGGGGGAGGGAAGGAGAAAAATTTGGAACTCAAAATTTTGTAAAAATGAATGCTATAAATTGTCTTTACATATAACTAGAAAAAGAAAATAATATTTTATAAAAAGAAAACATAAAGCAATTGTGCTTATCAAAGCACATAGTTTGCCCTCCAATCGGCCTACGTTTGGTTGCTGGTCACACTCATTTGTCCTTGGGAACAACAAACTTCCTTACACTTAGCCTTCAGGTGACTCAGATCCTCTCTCTCCTTTCAGAGCCACAGAGACCCCAGGGAGGAAGTTATGGTCATTAGGGTTGTCAACTTGACTCACTTCAGTCTCTAGCTCTTCTCCCTAGCCTCAAGATCACAGAATATTAGGGTTTTTAAAACTGAAAAGGACTTTTAGAAATCACCAGATCCAAATCCTACATTTTATAGAGGAGAAATTTGAGGGGAGGGGCTTACTTGACATCACACAGAGAGTAAATGGTAGAGGCCTATTACTTCTCTGGTAGGAGCCGGGGGCTCTTTAATAGGACTATTTGCTTTAGGGTATTCCCCTTTCTAACAGGGGGCTCTCCCAGGTGTCAACAAAATGATGCCTTGTGCTGTACTTCACAGATCTGGAGCTGGAGGTATCTCTCCCCTGGCCAGGTCTGAATGGGGATGGAGTGACATCTGTGACAGCCACCTCTTGGTGTGACAAGTCAGGAGTGTCCCAGGAAGAGCTGTAAATGGCCCAAATCCTAATTTTTAACATAGTCCCTGGAGACAATTACCACCACCAGCATGGTCACTACCACCAACCCTGGCACCACTGCCACTGCCATCATCACCTTTGGGCTTGCAGCATTTTGTTGTGTTAGTTCCCTCATCTGATTTAATGCAATTATGCTTAATTGTAGCAAAATGATCTGTAAGATGATCTGGCAAGTACCCTGCATAGTTGGAAGGTAAGACTGCCACCAGGATGCCTGCAGCGGAGGCATTTTGGATTTCAATTAAAGATTGTTTAGCAATCAACCAATCAACAAGCATTTATTAAGCACTTAATAAACAAAATAATGGTGTTAATTTTAGTGGTTTTGGAGCACTCACCCTGGCTGCTCCAGAAGAGAGTGGCAAGAGTCTAAGCCCTTCCTTAGGCTTGGTTCTTTTCCCTGATGCTGACACTTCAGGGCTGGGGCTGGTTAATTTTTTACAAATTAATTTTGATATCTTCTAAATATTTTTATTGATATCTATTGCTTTTATATCACTTTCACTTCCAAATATAAAAAAGAAAGGAAATAATCAGCAAAACTAAGTCATAAACTAACAGTGTGTGTGTGTGTATATATAATTTGACACCCAGTGTCCCCCACCTCTGTAATAAAAGAAGGTACAGCTTCTCAACTGTTCTCCAGGACCATGTTTGAATTATAATTACACAGTGCTCAATTTCATTTTTTTCTTTTCATTGTAGTCCTATGGTTTTCCTGATTCTGCATCAGTTCCTATTCCTTCTTCCATGCTTCTCTGAGATTATCCCTATTTGTCATTTTTATGACCTATTTACATACCATAATTTGTTTAGCAACTCAATGAGCAATTACTTTTGTCTCTTGTTCTTTGCTACACAAAAGCTTTGCTATGAAAACTTTGGTGCATAGGGGACCTTTCCTTCTATCTTTGACCCTGGAATATGTGTGAAGTCTCTGGGTCAAAGAGCATTGACGCTGATTTCACATTTTTTTTTAAAGCATAATTCCAAATTTCTTTCCAGAACCACTGGGCCAATATACACACAGCTCCACCAACAGAATATCAGTGTTGAGTCAGCTAGGTGGTACAGTGGATAAAACACTGGGCCTGGAGTCAGGAAGAACTGAGTTCAAATCTGAATTCAGATAGTTAACAGTTGTGGAAACCCTAGGCAAGTCATTTGACCTCAGAACAAAGGAGATAATGTTGCAGTGATGCTAGTTAGTTCACACTTGAAGGAGACCATGAAAGAGTCATAGCATTTTAGAGCTTGAAGGGACGTTGAGAAGGAAGCGAAGTGAGAGTTATGTCTCTAGTGGTTTTCTGATTGCTGTTCTGGTGATTGTTCAGTCATTTCAGTCGTGTCTAACTCTTTGTAACCCCATTTGGAGTTTTCTTGGTAAATGTACCGGAGTGGTTGCCATTTCCTTCTCCAGTTCATTTTATAGATGAGAAACTGAGGCAAACAGGATTGAATGACATGCCCAGGGTCACACCCAGTGAGTGTCGGAGGCCAGATTTTAATGTAGATCTTCCTGACTCTCTCCTGCTATCCACTGTGCCACCTAGTTGATTAGTGATTAGTTAATAAACTTTAATTGAGCTTCTATGGTGGGTCTCGGATTGGAGTCCTCAGCTAGAGTCCTGAAAAAAGGAGTAAAACATACTTGGGGACTGCCGAGTTTGTTTCTGGGACCTACTGTTGGAGGGATAGAGAAAGAGACATTTATCTTCCTAAACTGTTGTCCCCCAAGAATTCAGAGTTTTAAAAAACCACTGAGTAAGAAGTTATTCCTGGTGGTTGTGAGAAGGAAGGCAGTTCATAAAACAGAGAAGAGATGGCCCATCCTTGAGCCCCATCCAGGACAGCAACAGTGTCTTAAAAGAAGAGAATAAAGGGGCATAACAAACATAAAACAATTTATTACCAACTGGATATTCAATGCTAAAGGAATTATTGAATCAAAGAAGGCTTCTTGGAGGAGGTGGTGCTCTGAGAAAGGGATTTCTCTTTAATATAGAAGAAAGGTGAAGTAACTGACTGAGAGAGGGAAGAAAGACTGTTATTGGCATTAGGAAACAGCTAATGTGAGGGAGAGAGGCTCCTGGGATAATGGCATTCATTGAGGGCAGGAGGCTGCTAATAAGGCTAGACTAAGATGCTAGCCAGCCTCATAACACCATGGATTTGAAACAGAAAGGGGCCTTAGAAGTGATCTTCTAAGGTGCAACTTCATCATTTTACAGAAGAAGGAAGTGAAGTTCATAGTGACCTTATGACCTTGGCCAAGGCCTCAACCTTCGGGTCAGAGGTAGGATTTGAGCTCGGTTCTCCCTGATCCCCCAAGCCCAGCACTTCAATGACTACAGCAGGGTCGACAGTTACTTTAGGAAAAGCCAGCTGGTTCATAAAGAAGAGAAAGCTCCATGGCCAAGATGGTCCTTGAGAGACTCCTGAAGGACAGATGTGTCTTGGGAAGGAGCCTTCTAGCGGCTCCAGAAAGTATTTCATATCCACTTTTAGATAGCCCAGTGGCATTATTCCTATCTTATGGTCAGAGAACCCAAGGTACAGAAGGACTGAATGATTTGTCCAAGGTCACTGAATGGGTTAGTGGTATTGTGGATTTCTGGTCAAATTCCAGCTTCTTGGTGCATCTATGTGAGGACCCCACCTGCCTTCAAGATTCCTAACCAAGGGAACACGTGGCACACAGACAGGCGCCTAGATTCAGAATCCAAATTCCAGGGGGCAGCTAGGTGGAGCAGTGAATAAAGCACCAGCCCTGGAGTCAGGAGCACCTGAGTTCAAATCCAATCTCAGACACGTGACACACTTACACGTGACAACAGAATTCAAATTCTAGCTTGTCCCTATACTTCCACGGGCATCCATGTTGGCCCTTATGTTTCTGTTTCCCTGGAAGACAGGGCAGATGGATAATAGTATCTTAGCAGTCCAGGATTTGGGTGGCAAAGCCACCTCTAAGTTGACAGGGAGAATTTTACTTTTGGCAAAAATGTGAAGGATGGTCTGTCTTTTGTATATCCTGCTTCCTTTTCCTATACCTTAGCACCTCTAACTCTGCTCCCTGTGGTGCCCCTCCCAGCTCCCAAGGCACCCAGTGTCCTGGAGGCTCTCTCACTTTCTTCTCCCAACCAAACCCTTCTTTTGGGAAAGGTGTTGATATTGAAGCATTTCTTAATCGCTTACTATGCACCAGGGATGATATAAGATAAAGGTGAAATATTCCTGCCCCTTAGGGAGCTTGCATTCTATCATTTACATCTAGGTATGAGTATAGATCACTGGGTTCCATGGTGTAGGGGTCTGGTATATTTTCTAACTATGGAATCAAAGGATAATAGATAAAGACTAGGAAAGGATTTTAGAGGTCACCTAGTCCCAAACCATTCATTTACAGACGAAGACACAGAGGCCCAGAACACTTAAGTGACGTGCATGGACACACAAGTATTCAGCAGAGCTGGAGCTGAAATCTGATCCTATGACTTCAAGTTTACTTTCTTTTTTTTTTTTTTACTTTCTTTCTAATATACAACACCACCTTTTGGTCCTTGGTAAAAGAATGGGGAACAGAAAGCCAAAGTCTTTGGTGATGTAATTCATCAGGGTAATTTCCCATCTTATGGTCAGAGAACCAAGACTATGTTTACACTGGGAATTCTTATCTTTTTTATTTCATGGACCCCTTTAGTGGTCTAGTGAGGCCTATGAACCCTGTGTCAAAATAATGGTTTTAAATTCATAAAATATATAGGATTACAACGTAAAACAATTATATTGAAATGTGGGTGTCAAAATACTTTTAAAAAAGTCCACTAATCTCCAATTTTTCATAACATTTATAGGATTACAGAGTAATACAATTACACTGAAATAGTTATCAAAATATTTTTAAAAACAAGTTTACTCAGCAATATTGTATGATGATCTACTGTGAATAACTTAGCTATTCTCGCAATACAATCACCTAAGATAATTCTGAAGGACTTATGATGAAAGGTGCTGTCCATCTCCAGAGAAAGAACAAGGAGAGCCTGAATGCAGATTGAAGATACTCTTTCTTTACTTATTTTTCCTGGGTTTTTTGTCCGTCTTCTTTCACAGCATGACTTATATGGAAATGTGTTTTGTATGACTACACACGTACAACCTATGTCAAATTTCTTACCTTCTCAATGGGAGGGGGCAGAGGGATGAAGAGACAGAATTTGGAACTCAAAATTTGAAAAAAGAACGTTAAAATTGTTGTTACATGTAATTGGGGGGAAAATAAAATATTAAACTGAAAACAAACAAGTTTACTGACCCCAGGTTAATAACCTTTGATCTACACTGTAGTTGGAGTATGTTGGCAAAGGGAGGCTCCGAGTCATTACACCCCAGTCACTGGAGACACTGCTGGTAACCAGTTCCTTGGTATATTATATGTCTTCGCTAATGGAGGCCCATACTACATTTTAGAAATGCTTGGCTGGCACCATGCTGCTGTTTCAAAGGGCTGCTAAGAGGAAATGAACCTGGAAGGCTTCTCTGGCCAGAGATGGGCATCCTCAGTAACAGCACGCATTCATTCAGCTCTCATATTTTTGGAATCTGTTTGCAAATTTGGCCTGCACTGCTAAGATGTGCTCTGTTAAATCAGTAACACTCTGCAAAAGACCCTTCTAAAATCTTCATATAATGATGTCTCATTGCCTTAATACCACGCTCCCTGAACAATAACATGTCACCTTTTCTCAGTTCCTTCCCCTGCAAGCAAGATGCACTGATTTGTCACAATGAATAAAACAACATAGGCTAGAACCTCACTATGACACTACCTGATATAGAACAGATTTCAGAAGAAGAGGAGAGGAGAATGTTGGCCCCAGGCCAAGGGATAGTATTGCCAGAGCTACCTGTAGGACTCCTAGGAGGCAGGTGTTGCCTATAACTATCGGCCTGACAGCAGTCGGGATGGGGTATCTGAGTGCTGTGACACATGTGACCCAACCTATCACAAGACACACACCCTTCGTGCCATAATGAGTGGGATATCCTGGCACTAAAAGTAGGCGCATTTGTAAAAAGCAACAATGAAAAGTGTCCCTTGTCATGGCTTGTACATTGGGGTGATGACTTCTTTTCTTACCTTATAGTCCTGGATCCAGTTCTGACAACCACACACACACATACATTCAACAACTAGTATATACAAAGAGAGAGACAGAGGCAGAGAGACAGAAATAGGGAGATTTAGGGCTAAAGGATGCCTTAGAGAATACATGGATACCCTTTCTCCCCCTGCCCCCTCCCCAGTCTAGTGAAGCCTATGGACCTCTTCTCAGAATAATGTTTTTGATTGCATAAAATAAAATATGTAAGATTACAAAAGCAACCAATTATAATGAAACACACGTATCAAAATATGAAAAAAACCAAGTTCACAGACCACAGGATAAGAACCCACTCTAGCCCAATCTACCCCATTTTACAGATGTAATAATAATAATAATAATTAGCATTTATATAATGCTTACTATGTACCAGGCACTGTGCCAAGTGCCTAACAAATATTTCACTTGATCCTTATAGCAACCTGGAAGGTAGGTGCTGTTATTATCCCCATTTTGCAATTGAGGAAACTGAGGCAAACAGAGATTGAATGACTTATCAAAGACACTCAACTAGTATCTGAGGCTGATTTTTTTTTGGTCTTTTTGTAGGGTGGAAGGCAGGGCAGTTGGGGTTAAGTGACTTTCCCAAGGTCACACAGCTAGTCAGCGTTAAGCATCTGAGACTAGATTTGAACTCAGGTCCTCCTGACTCCAGAGTCGGTGCTCTATTCACTTCACCACCTAGCTGCCCCTGAGGGCAAATTTTATCTCAAGACTTAGTATCGCTAGACCTAATACTCTAACCACTGCACCACCAGCTGACCCTGGAAAACAAGATCCGGACAGGTTAAGTGATTCAAACCTAATCCTTTGACACTAAATCAGATATCTTTTCCATTATGTCACATACATCAGGACCTCCCATAAATAAATAAGCAAGATTATTGGTCACTGGTGGTAGCCGTGGATGTTGTGACCTATATTGTTTAAATTAGGGACCTTAAAGTGGTGTGGTCTTAAATGGTTGATTCCTCCAAGAAAGTTATTGTCATTATTGTTTTGGTGGAGAAGAAGTGGAAAGGAACAGGCTAGAATCACAGAGAAACAGAAAGACCGTCGAGTGAGTGGCTGGCTTTGGTATCTGGCAAACACCTGGTCCAGGCGACTGAGCCACCTTCTTATGTCATCTTGATCACTGTGTATCCGGAGCACAGCTTCATTCCACACCAAATGCCTTTAATGGGATCCGGGTCTGATTGGAGGAAACAGGAGGCAGAATGAAGCTCCAGATCTGTGCTTGTAGTCTGGGCTACTATTGGCAAACACCTGGTATTCATTGTTATATCAAACAGTCAGTCAACTAAGTGCCAGGCAATGTGCTAAGCACTGATGATAAAGAAAGATAAAAAAGAGAGAGCCCCTGTTCTCATGGAGCTCACAGTCTAATAGCCACGTACAAACAAGATGTATGTAGGATAAATTGGAAATAATTTAATTTCATAGGGAAGGCCCTTAGATTAAAGACTGGCAAAGACTTCCAGCAGAAGGTGGGATTTTAGTTGAGACTTGATGGAAGCCAGGGAAGCTAGGAGGCGAATATTATTACCATGGAATCCAATTTTCCAATTTGTGGGTTGGACACCTAGCTGGTATATCCTGCTGGACTCTTTTGGAAGTTTGCCTGGATGGGGAGAGGGGGAATCTTGCCCTTCCCCATGGAAATAGGTTACCTTGGGGATCACAGAGATACTATGACCCCCTAGGAATGCCCCTGATAAGGGGGTATGGCTGTAAATCTCCCTCTATCACATTTAAGTATAGTAGTCATCAGCACTCAGACCACCCACTCTGTTCCAGAGACTTTGTATAGTGGGAATCCGCTGGACCAGTCATAGTCATAGCTGCCAGCAGTCCAAAAGCACAGGCAGAGAAGAAAGGAGAAAGGGAGGGGAAGAAAAGGAATGGCAAGTAGAGAGAAGATGAAGAGGAGAAAAAGGAGGGAAAGAAAGAAAAGAAAAAAGAGATGCATGTGGTAGGGACTGATGCTAGTAACACCTCCCATCTGCAGAGTGACTTGGGATTTGGACGCAGTGGGATCAGAGGATTTGGGTTCGAGTTGAGGCTCTGCCACTGCAGGTCAATCTCTCTTCCTTGTGACTTGCTCAAAGTCACCAAGGTGAAACCTGAATTCAAACCTGGGCCTCCTGATGCTGAGCACAAGCATCTTTCCATCATATTCTGCTGCCTCTAGGGTAACCAACATTGTCATAGATACTTTCCAAAATATTAACCTGTTGTACCCATAAAGCCTAATTTTCTGCTTCTCAATATGCACCATTCCCCCAAACACACCACAGATGTTACTACCTGGGCTCATACTGCACACCCTGCCCATGATGTCCTCCTTTCTCCTCCCTGCGGATCCTAAGCCTAGTCATTCTTCAAGCCCCAGCTTGAATCTCACCTCCTCCATGCAGCCTTCCATGAATTCCCCAGCTCCGAGCGATATCTCCATTTTCTGAACTCCAGTATAAACGACTCTAGTACCCTAGTTCATGCTTGGCTACATAGTCCGCCTTATGTTTTTCTCTAATAGTTTGTGGGAGGGAGCCCCACTCTTGTTGGCAGGGCAGGCTCCTAGGCCTCGGGTCCTCATCTGCTACAAAAGAGCATTGGATCAGGGGGCCTCTAAAGTCCTCTCCAGTTCTAAACTGGGACCCTATGATCCATAACAGCCTCATGGAATCTAAACTATGAGGTATGTATCTATTATTATTTGGGGGGAGGTGAGGCAATTGGGGTTAAGTGATTTGCCCAAGGTCACAAAGCCAGTAAGGGTCAAGTATCTGAGGTCAAATTTGAAACTCAGAGCTTCCTGCCTCAAGGCCCACCCAGCTGCCCTTATTATTTTTAAATCAAGATTTTTGGATTATAATAAACATATTATGGGCTTCTTTAGGAATCTACAGAAAAATGATACTAAAGACTTAGACCTGGACGTGTGGTCCTGTCCTGGAACTCACCAAATCTTGCTTTGAGCTTTCTCAAAAGCGATTGTTCTGTCCAATTTATCTCAACCCTATCCATCTTTCACACTTCTGCGTGACTTTGTTGGAAAGTAATGGGAGGTGGAAGCTAGCTATCCCTTTATCCCCATTTCTCTCTATACATATTATCTACTGTCAAATACAGCATATGTGTGAGTTCCTTCTATACAGCCCTCCTTCCTCTTCTTTCCACCAGTCATCATAAGCTCAACCTTTCTCCCAGGGCCAGTTTTACATACAAAGGGAATCAGTAGGCTGCCCAAATAATATGAGGTGAGGCTGATCTGGAAGATTGGTCCTACCCCAAATCATTTCCGACAATTCAGTAAATCCCACTTCTTGGAATTCCAGTTTTAGAATTTCTGGATTAGTAAATCTCTTTTAAAATGCAAATAGCCCTGGAAGGGTTAAAGTAGAAGCCTCAGTCCGTAGCCAGCCAGCCAGTAGATTCAGAATGTTTTCTTCTGAACACCTACCTGAGGTCTGCGGCACAGACAGAACGAAGGGGAGATTTGATACGAGGGTGGGGAAATTTTGGAGTTTGCACATCTCAGGGAAAGCAGGCTGGACACATTCTTCTGCCCTGGGCTTCAGGCTAGTGTTTAGGCCAGCAGGAATACACAGACTACCTGGGAAGTGGGGGTGGGGAGTGTTTGACATGAAGTTCCAGGAGACAACATAAAGAACTAAAGACACATTTCATCAACCTTTTGCTTTAGTGGCAGCTCATCTGTATTGTTAAAGTCCAAAAAAGTCCAAAACTGACAATGGGAAATGAGTAAGGAAAGGGGAGTGAATGAAACCCAAGCACACTTGGAATGGCTTGGTATCTCTTTAAAGTGTCGGGACACTGGTTGGGAAACGGAGCTTTAGACAATAAGGATCCCAGAGCATGGGATGGTTTTTAGGACACACACAGATAGATACATGTACCTCCTTCCACCTACAGGGGTAAAAACAGTGTCTAAGAAAAGACAGTAACACACAAAATGCTGCTCTGAACTAGCTCCCTTTAAAGGCTGCCAAGTGAGAAGGAATCATTGACAAGTCCAAGGCAAATCAAGCCCACTCCCTTTTATTTGCTACCTCTACCCTTCTAGAATTTCACTCTGCAGGCCCAGGCCACTGAGGCATTCATTCCTATTCAATTGGACTTTCACTATTCTTCTTTAAAAAAAAAATGTGTTTTTTTTTTCAATGCAAACTATAGCAGCAGCTCTAATATAATCAGTGCCTATTCACTGGGAAATGAAAGGTGCTAAGTTCATTTGAGGCCCTGCCTCCTGTTTCATCACCTGGCTTTTCTCTTGTTGGAAGGCAGAAATGCAACCCTTCCCCTCACCCCACCCCACTTCGTTCCCTCCAATAGCTTTAATAAACTATTATTTCAGCCCTCAAAACACAGCTGTATTGTGAATTGTCCAGCAAGTATTATGGGAAGCAGCCAAAGGCCTGGGAGCTGAGAGCTAGTCTCTGAATTAAGCCCTACCTTTCCCACTCCTCCACCCTTCTCCAGGCACCAGGTGGAAGCCAGAGAGGAAAAAGGGCAGCAAGGAAAGACTAAGGCTCACTCCAGGACCAAGGACTACATGGAAAAGCGAACAATGGGCTGGCCTTCCAAACTGAGGCTGTCTTGGGGGCATAATTTTAGGGATCCAGGGAACAGTCCTTTCATAAGATCCGAGATTTTGAGCCGGAAGGAGAAAACCACTGAGGTCCCTCTCCCCCAACCCCCAAAAACCCAACCCCAAAACAAACAAAACAAACCCTTCCCTGTTTAGCTCCCTCATTACTAAAATTTCAACCCTGGAGATTCACTCCTTTGGTCTGCAGGTTTGTCTCACTATAATTTCCCCCTCTCCTTCACCCCATATCAACCTAGGAATACTTCATTATTCGTGTATGGAGGCAGGATAGCACCTATGGAGGAAAGAGAAAATTGGAGGAAGAAGACATGCAATTTAGTCCTGACACAGCCTCTGTTCTCTTTTCTGTAAAATGGATAGAATACTTCACAGAATCACAAAAGCTAACAATTGGAAGGAAGCTCAGAGATCGACCTATCAGGATAAGAACACTGTCCTATAACATCTCTAACAAAGAATTATCCATCCGTTTCTTGAAGACTTTTGGTGAGGGGAAACTGGTTCCCTCCCTCCTAAGACCATCTCCAACTGTTGGAACAGTAAGGTAGAGTCAAAAGAACCTTGAACTTAGGGTCAGAAGACACAAACAGGTTCAAGGTCTACACCCCAGTTTCCTCACTTGGAAAATGAGATTAAAACATCTCTTTCAGGGCGGCCAGGTGGCTCAGCAAGTAAGAGCACCGGCCCCAGAGTCAGGATAACCTGGGATCGAATCCAGGCTCAGACACTTAGCACCACACTCAGAAATAACTGGCCATGTAACCTTGAGCAAGTTACTTAACCCCAATTGCTTTAAAAAAAAACCAACATAAAACATCTCTTGCCTGTCTCTCTTATGCACAGTGCCTGGAATGTAGTAGGTGCTTGATAAATGTTTATTGACCAAAGGAGACAATATTTTTATAGAACTATTTAGCTGTAAGATCTTATTGCATAAGAAATTGATTTTAGAAAAACATGGATAGATTTGCACAAAATAATGGTAAGAACCAAAGGAGCATTGTATACAGTAACACCAATATTGTTTTAAGAACAGCATTGATTGACTATATCATAAATGCCCAATTAACTGCAAAGAACATGTGAAAGAAGACGCTGTCTGTATCCATCTGTAAAATGGGGATATTAATATTCCCACTCAGGGTTGTTCTAATGATAATAAAAATAGGGTAACATGAAATACCACATATGTACCATTTATCATCAATATTAGGAAAATTTTCAAGTCTAAATCTGCCTCTTTGCAAGTTCCATCCAATGTTTCTAGCTCTTCCTCAATTATATTTTCAACATTTCAATTATAAATTGAAGTCACCTTTGGAATGATGGTCTTTCCAATACTTGAAGATAGTTATCATGCTTCCCTCCAAGTGTTCTCTCCAAGATAAACCATCCCCAGTTCCTTCCACGGACTGCCATGTGACCTGTGTTGCCTTGCTTTGGATGTCACACAAGTGTGAGCACAAGGACCCTGTGTCATGCTATGAAACCCGTGTAGTATTCTGCTGAACCTTAGCACAATGGAAATCTGGCTCAGGGCTCTACGACATCTAGTAATTTACTCAAGGCTACACAAGTAGTGGTGAGGGGGGATGGAGAAACGGTATTTGAACTAGAATCTCTGATTCCAAAGTCAGCATTCTTTCCACCATACCATATTTCAGCTCCTTTATTTTATAGAGGGAACTGAGGCCCAGAGGGGTCAAGTGATTTTCCCATTGTCCCAGAAGTAATAAATGGCAGAGCTGAGATTGGGACTTGGGTCTTCTAACTCCAAATCCAGTGGTCTCTCCCCTCTGCCACCCTACTTATGTAAAGCCTTTTAGCAATTATTGCTAAAAACTTTTTTAGCAATTTCAGTTGTATATGACTCTTCATGATCCTATTTGGGGTTTTCTTGGCAAAGATACTGGAGTGGTTTACCATTTCCTTCTCCAGCTCATTTCACAGATAGGGAAATTAAGGCAATTAGGGTGAAGTGACTTGCCCAGGGTCACACAACTGGTACACGTCTGAGGCTGGATTTGAACTCAGGACTTCCTGACTCCAGGCCTTTCACTTTATCCATAGCACCGCCTAGCTGCCTCTTTTAGGAATTAGAGCTGTCCAAAAGTCCAGAATTGAGCTGTGTAGGAGGCAGGAAGTGGTTTTCCCCTCAATATCTCAAATAAAGGCCAGCTAAACACTTGTTGGAGATGTGGTCAAGAGAATTCTTGTTTACATGCAGGTTTGATAGTTTCTGAAGTTTCTTTTTAAAAACTGAGATTCTGTTTGTTGAAAAAGACCTTACAGCTGACATTTCATATAGCACTATGTGCCAGGCACTGGGCTAAGCACTTTACAAATATCTCATTTGAGGAAGTATAACATTTGAAGAGCAGAAAATGGTAATTTTAGCAAACTGCAACTTGGTACTGATCCCAAGACCACTGTAAATTTAGATGAATTCCTAAAATGAACTCTCCTTGTAATTCTCTTCTTTCTTCCAAGGTTAGGTGCTTATTCCCAAGCAACTGTCTCGATCTACCCTATTTCTCCCAGTTCCCACCAATCTCTGCCTAACTTGGGCACCACTTAGCTGGGGTCTGGCTAACAGAGTTTTCCTGTGCTGGATTCAAGGTTTTGCTTTGTTCTATAGCTTCAGGGCTGGGGACACAGTTTGGGCAGGAGAGTGAGGGTGTAAGTCTTCACAGAGAATCTATTAACAATCACCTTTCCAATAATTTCCACTATCAACTCTTCAAAAACATGTATAAACCAGCAAATACCAACACCACTGTTACCTCAGAAGCAACCCTATCAGGACCATCATCTTGGAACTGGTTGGCAAAAGCTTGCCAGAGCGATCCAGAGGTCCTAGTCTATCCACATTATCTTACAGGACAAGAACATGAGCAAGAAAAAGGAGGATGGAGAGAGGAAAAAAGGGAGAGATCGAGCGAGCTAAAGTCTATGTTCCCATGAGCATCTACATTAGAATTGTCCTAGAGTTGAAGGAAATCATTTAGAAAAGTCTTATTTATATTTGGATCTGATTTGCATTTAACTTGCCTAGGTCAATGTCAACCACATAATGGATCTGTCAAAAAAAAAAAAAAGACTTTCAAGGTAAAATCTCAATATTCTTTCTACTCCGATGCTTCATTATGACTTGCCTTCAACCTTGGGTTCCGGAAGGCCATGCTCTGGAAGGTCCAACCTAGATGTGAGTACTGGCCCCTTGACAGATTGTGTGCCTGTCATTGAAGTATCAGTCAAATGAAGGTCCAAGGAGCTTCTCACTAGAAGTCAGGCCACAGGGTGTCAAATTGTTTTTGGCCACAGCATCCCACAGAGATAATTTCTAAGGTGAGGAAACATTTTGATCTGTCAATAGAAAGTGTTAATCTATGCTAAAGACATAGATTCTTTAAGTATTCTTCCAAGGTCCCACATTTACCCAAATATTGACCACAGTACTATTTATAATAGCAGAAGGGTTAAAACAAATTATGGCCCAATGGCTGAACAGTGGCCAAATGTATATGGATGCAATGGAATATTATTGTGCCTAAGGGATGACAAATATGAAGAATTCAAACAAATCTGGAAAGAATTGTATGACCCGTTGCAGAGTGAAGACAGAACTGGAAGAACAATGTGAACATGACTGTAAAAGTGTACATAGGGGCGGTTAGGTAGCTCAGTGAATAGAGCACCAGTCCTGGAGTCAGGAGGGCCTGAGTTCAAATCTGACCTCATACACTTAACCCAAAAACTAGCCGTGTGACCTTGGGCAAGTCATGTAACCCCAATTTCCCTCCAAAAAGCAAAAAAAAAAAAGTGTAAACAAAAAAAAAAACTATCTAAGGCATCAAGGGGCAGGGAGGTGTAGGAGATGGACCATTGGACATGCTGTTAGTAAGACCTGGGTTCACATCCTCTTTCAATCATGTTCTGCTTTGTGAACCTGGGCACTTAACCTCTCTAGACCCCCCTCTCTAAAACGTGGGGGCTAGACTGGAGGATCTCTAACCTCTTTTCTTGCTCCAAATCTTGGATTATATAATGCTAACAAAACTCATGTTAAACACAAAGGTCAATGTTGATTCCAAAATACTAAACTTAAATTTAGCACACATCTTTTAAAAAAAAAAATGGTCAAATACAAAAGTAGAAAGGGATGTGAATTATTGGACTACATTAGATCATTTCGCTTAACTTTTTTATGGGAAGATGCTATTGGAAAGGATGCATCCTCTTGGGAAGGGACTGATGGGTTGAAGCAAAAGAGACAAATTAATCTTGTGGCAAAGGAAGAAGATCACTCTCCCCGTGAAATGGGAAAGCAAACAACCTGGTTCTCACATCAGTTTGATTCAACAAACATCATTGAGGGCTATGTTCCAAACACTGGAGGAACAGATTTTTTTTTTTAAAGGACAATTTCTGCTCTCAAGAAGCTTACTCTAAGGGGCTGGATCTGGAATAAGTAGAAGGGGAAAAAAAGGTAAAAATCTTCCAGAGAGAAAAGAGAAATCAAAATGGAGAGATCAGAACTCAGTGCCCTGGGGAGTGTGAAGAGGGAGAGAGGAGTTTGTGCTGGAGGAAATCAGAGAGGGCCAGCACCTCCCACAACTCGAGGGAGAAGCACCAGCTTCGTATAGTCAGAAAAACCCCACCAGCTGCTGCTTGGTCGCCCAGAAATGACAGAGAACATATCTGGGAAAGGTGGAGATCTGTCCCATTGCAATTCCACAGATTCTGTGTGAAAACGCCGTACTGGGGATACGTTATTAATACGTTATTAGTACATTGTTAATAGATAACAGCTGTTGCCTTCATGGAGCTTACAGTCTCCTTCCTCATCTCTCTCTTTCTATTGAAGGCAGAAGAACAATCTTTCCTACCTTTTGTCATTTGAAGGCTGTCATCCATACCTGGGATGTACGCCCTCCTCACCTCTGCTCTACAGAATGCCGAGCTTCCCTCAGACTCTCCGGTACCACTTCCACCAACAAGCATCCTAATCTTTTTTGTGTCATGGCCCTCTTTGGCAATTTGGTTAAGTCTATGGACCCCTTCTCAGAATAATGTTCATAAATGCATAAAATAAGATGCACAGGATGACAAAGGAAACCAATTATACTGAAAAACAGTCATATATATACACACACACTATATATATATACACACAGTATGTGTGTGTGTATAATATATATATATATATATACATATATATAAAGATATACAGGATTACAAAGGAAACCAATTATACTGAAATACAGTCATATATATTTAAAGATATATAACATTGCAAAGGAATCCTATCATATTAAAATATAGTCATATATTTGCATTTAAAATGTTCACAGGCTCCAGGTTAAGGGCCCCTAATTTACAGGATGACTGTACTAATCATTCTCCTTTCTTCCCAGAAACCAGTGCCCTCCCTCTAGAAATTTTTATCTGTTGTACACATTTGTTTCCTTCAAATAGAAAGTAGAAATTCTATTGGAGAGGACTCACAAAACTACATGTCATGTGAGACCGAAAGATAAGAATCAAGGAAGCCTTCATGGAGGCAGTAGCATTTGAGATGCTCATTAAGAATGAGTAAGATTTTATAGGTAAAGAGGATGAAGAAAGACACTTAGAAGCTCATACAAGGGCAGTGTGAGAAAAAATCAGAGATGAGAAAATAGCCGTTTAGCTGGAGTGTCAAGTCCATGGCTGAAAAGGCAGGGTGGTGCCTCCATCTTGGGGAAAGCCTTTCAGGGCCAAAGGTATTTGAATCTTACTCTATGAGGTGAGAAGTAACAACCAAACTTACACAAAAGGAAGACTGATCTGGCAGTTCTGTCAAGGTGGGTTGGAGAAGAGAGAGATTAAAGGTGGAAGTCTTGGTTGTACGGCTAATGCAATAGTCCAGGTCCATGGTAGTGATCTAGGGTGCATTCGACAGCTTTGAAAGGTGTAGGGCAGCCTGGACAAGGACTCAGTAGTGAGAGACACAATTTCAAATTCAGGAAAAGCAAACAGGATAGTCTAAATTGAACCTAAAATACATCCAGGAAAATAAAATGAATGGAGCCTGGAAAGGAAGATTGAAGCAGATAAGGCCCCATTCAGCCTTAAATTTTATGATCTTTCAATGCCAAAGTTTCAAATATGGGCCAAGTGGGTGAGCGGTATTGCTATAGACAATAATATAGCAATAAATTCAAGTGGAGCAGGTTTAAGGGGAATGATAATAAGCTCAGCTTGGGACATACTGAGTTTTAGAAGCTGGCAGGATATCTTGTTGGAGGTGTCCTGTGGAGATATAGCTTTGGAGTTCACGAGTAAGATCAGGGCTAGAGATTTAGATTTGGGAGATATCTGTATCAAAGACGTTTATTGAAGCGTGTTTTCTTCTTTTTATGAACTATAAGAGCACATTAAGAAACATATAAAGAGGGGCGGCTAAGTGGCACAGTGAATAGAGAGCACTGGCCCTGGAGTCAGGAGGATCTGACTTTAAATCTGGCCTCAGACACTTAACACTTACTAGCTGTGTGACCTTGGGCAAGTCACTTAACCCCAATTGCCCTGCCCTCCCCCCTCCCAAAAGAAAAAAAGAACAAGACTTCAGAAAAGGGGAAAGGACGATTAAAAAAAAAATTCCAGGCCCAATTCTACAATAGAGAAATGTTAAATTCATTTTACAATCTAGTTTTGGGATTAAAGCATTCATCCACTGAAGATGAATATTCCTTTCAATTATCTGTTATACTCTGGTTAAATTAGGTCTATGTAATCTTGCTATTACATAGTGCTATTGTATTATTTTTATTAAGTAGTAACATCCAAGACTGGAGTTTGAATCCTGCCTCAGATACTCATTGGCTATGTGCCTTGGGCAAGTCACTCAATTTCTCTGTATCTGAGTTTTCTGGTCTGTAAAGTGGAGACAATAATAATGCAGGGTTACTGTAAGGATCTATTATCATTATATTATTTCCTTTGCTTTCTTAACATTTTCTCTCACTTCTGCCAAGTCATGAGAAAACTAACAAACCATGAAGAGAAAATTAAAAAAAAAAAACTGAAAAGAGAGAGACACACACACACACACACACACACACACACACACACACCCCTCTGTGGAAGCTAGTATGAGGCAGGCAGCTTCAGAAAGGAAAAATACAATCTCTGACTAATATGAAGGAGACTCCAAATTGCTTTTGGCAGAAATCTCTCAACCCCAGATTCCCCTCCCTCTATTCATCTCTGCAGTTCCTAGCCAAAAGAAAATAAACTGCACAGCTATCTCACTGGCCCAACCTGTACTATTGGGTGGCTGAGAGAGGACTGAACAAACAGTGGTGTACAATTATACACCTGGGTAATTAGTGTAAATACCAACAAAGATCCTGGTGCAGACCACCTTTATCTCCATGATCATCTGCATTTTTTAAAGCACCCCTCTTTTTTCCTGACACTACTAAAATTGAATGAAGTGTGCTATAATCTCCTGATCTCCAACACAGGAGACAGAAAAAAATTGTGGATGGCCCAGGTGAAGGAAAATGCACAAATTCCACTTGATATGACATTCACCTCTCAAGAAAAGATTTATCGGGACACGTTTCTCAAGAAAAAAAAAATAAAAGGACGGTTAATTTTAGAGGCAGTTATCTTAAACCTATTATGCTGTTCAAGACAGAAAGAGAATTAAATAGCCCAAATGGCCCTGAATATTTATTGCTGCTCTGCATGTCTTTAAAAAAATCAGTCTAACATAATTTTATTTGAACAGACATAAAGGGCCAACTAAAATAGAGGCTAGAGTGTCAGGATATGCCTTCTCTTAGCCTCTACTCAAATGGACTGTGGCCAGTCCATTGGGACGCTCAGGCTGCTGTGGGACATCACTTATGGACAGTCAAGGAACCCATGGGAAAGGGAACTTGACTGACAATCAGAAGCCCTAGGTTCTTGGTCTAGATTTCAGCAAATTACCTTCTCTCTAATCTCTTCTTTCTTTTCCTCCTTCTCTCCCCACCCCCTTCTATAAAATAAGTAGATTATATTACAGGATTGCTATGATTCCTGTGGCTCTAACAGCCAGATGATTCCATGAACTTCTGCTGCATTGTCATTACAGCAGATGTGGCATGAAAAAGGCCACCTTCTTTTTTAGTAACAGCTGATACTATTCTGCCAGTAGACGTTATTTATTGGGGGGGGGAGTCACATAGGACTCCTCTTCTCTCCAAAATGACTTGTGAATCCACAACTTGGCCAGTGACCTCCTTCTTCTTGGCCGCTCTTTGAAGACAACACAGATGTAGTGTGTGAAGAGGGGCCCAGATGCCTATCCATCCTCTTCTCTCACTACCTCCCATAAGTATCTTCTACCTCTGTGTTCTTCTCCAACTTCACTTTACTGAGGTCACTTCCCTCAGGGGGAACTTCTCTCTCTCCCCAGATCCTAACCACCCTTCAGGGCCCATCTCCACCCTTCATTTCCATGAAGGTTACAGATTTAGAGCCATGAGGGAATTTTAGATTTCATAAAGTCCAACCTCTTCATTTTATAGATGAGGAAATTTAGGCTTGGGGAGATTAAATGATTTGCCCAAGATCACACAGATAAGTGATAGAGATTGTATGCAATTATATACGTGTATGTATATATATATATACACATCATATAGGTGTGTATGCATATATGTATGTGTATATACACATACATATGTACATACACATATACATACATATGGGGAGGGGGAGAGAGAGAGGGAGCTGTATTCAGTGATCTATATCATGAGCTTATTAGTAGTTCTATCTCCAATAGCTATCTATAGTGGTATGATATGGTATGGTAGATAAAGCACAGAACTGGACAGTGGGAAACCTAGTTTCTAGATCTGCTTCTACCACTGACTTGCTGTTGTGATCTCAGGCAGTCACTTTTAACCCTTTGTGCCAGTTTTCACATTTGTAATATGGGGATAAAAATAGCTATCTAACCCAGGTGAGATACAAAATCTCTTGGAGAAAAAAAAAAAACTCCACTTAAGTTCTAGATAAATTCAAGAGATTATTTTAATTGGTATTTCAATGATATAAAGTTAATTTTAAACAAAAAAGAAATCCAATTAGACTTACTTTACAAATATTGCCACTGGAATAGATGAATTTCAACACATAACAGGTTCATAACAACCTGAGTCCCACTTTTTTTTTCCCCTTTCATCCAGAACATGGAGGGTAAACTGTTCTTCAAAGATTCTGCTTTGAACTATTACAATAAAGGTCTTCTCAACTTGCTTTATATTCCTTGGATTTTTCAATCTTAATTATGCCTAGCACAATTTGCTAAGTCATTCTCCATTTGTTAGACATCTACGTTTCTTTTAGGTTTCTGCAAATGCAAATAATAGTGCTATAAATATTTTTAATTAGATAGTTCCTTTTTACTCCTTTTTGACATTTAAGAGCATGTTCTCAGTACTGAGATTACGAAGTCAAAGTATGATTCTTTTTTGTATTTTCTGCAAATTGCAATGGATTATTATGTATCCAGGGGTGTGTGTGTGTGTGTGTGCATTTTCACAAAGTTGAAGAGATTTACCCGGGGCACAGGAGAAAGCAGATGCTAGGTGCTTTTTCTTAGGCATTTTTCCTAGCTTGGGCCCTTGGAAGGAGGAGGGAGAGAGAGTCAGGGAGGGAGGGCTGTATATAGATTCCTTTTTTTGCCACACCCAATGAGGTGAATTTAGTGGGGTCCACCAGGCCTCTGGGAGAGCTTCAATTTTCCGATTCACTTGGGTGAAAGTTTCGTAAGGAGTTGAAGTTGGGGAGGGGGGGGTGGTAGGAGAAACTCGAACTTGGCATTCTTCCCTCTGTCTGCCTCCACAAATGACTCCGACATTTTACCAAGAGAGAAAAGAACTGGATTATTTCAGCCGATTCATTACCATTTAAAAAATACTGAATTTAGAGGGGTTCTACCATCAGTCAAATATAGATGTCTTGAACACATCCTATCTTGCAGAGGCCTTTTTGCACAGTAGACGTCATAAAAAGTAGAGCTTCCCTTCTCCCCCCCCCTCCCGGAGCCGCCCCCAGTCCCCTATGCAAGTATGGGAGTTTACAATTTAGACTGGGGCACAGAAATGCTTTTCACGAAATAAGGGAAGCATGCTTTCCAAGCAACTTCGTCAACAAGTGCAAAGGATCAGGGAGCCGACCGAGTGCAGGACTCGCTCTGCGAAGCGAGGGAGGGGACCTGGAGCCAAGATCCTGGTTCATTTCCTGCTCTTTGCAAGGGCTACGGCTCAGACCCAGAAATAGCATTCTGCTTTCCCCGCAGATTTCAGCCCTCAAGGAATTTCGGATTTACTCCACTCCAACTTCAGGGAAACAGCGAATGCATTTCAGCCTGGTCTGCGGGCGGAGTGAACACCCAGCCAGCCCAGCCAGACGCACCCCAAGGCCGGCATCTCAAACACTCCAGTCGAGTCAACCTATTCCTACAGCCAAGGACAGTCTTTCGACAGCCACAACTGCATAGATCTCCACACACCCAAACCACAGCAGTGCGAAGATAGAAACCTGCATGGCATCTTCGGGAACGCGACCCTCTGGTTGGCCTGTCTCCCCCTCTCACAAAGAGCGAGAGCCCACCCAGCCTCCCCCCTCCCCCCCCCCCCCCCCCCCCCCGGCAGAGTCCAGGGTCACCCAGGGATAGAGGAAGCAAGGCGAACCTCCTAGCTCCACATCCCTGCATAAAGTCCAGAGAGAACACAGTGGGGATAGACTGCAGCCTCCGCCTCCCCTCGGCCTCGTTCATTTCTGGCACAGTTTTGGGGTCTGCTGCAGGACCTGGGTGGCTTCCCCCGCAACCTGTAGAGTTCAGCCCCTGCCAACGCCACCCTTCCTCACAGTCCCCGAACTAAGAAAGCCACAGAACCTTTGAAATAAAGCTTTCAGTGCCCCTTCTGCCCTCCCCCCCCCCACCCCGGAGTCAGATTTGGCAAGGATTGGTTACCGCTGTAGCTGGTTAAAGTTTCGTATCTGGTAATGAATGGGGTAGTGGGAGTGCGAAGGGGACATTAACTAACCATGTACATCCTAATTAACCTGTTTCTTTTAATCACTTAAAAGGCTTCCACGCAGTTTCATCACTCCCGCCCCCCGCCCCCAGCACCCCCTAAAAGGAAGATCACAGAGCCTGTCTCTGGTAGGAGCCAATGTCAGAGACCCCACTGGTTTGGGGTTTCTGTTTTCCGCTTCACTGTGGATCCCAACCTGCGTTTTCTGGAGGGAAGGGGCGGCGAGGGCGGACTGGCGTGGACACGCTCTCTATGAGCCGCCTTGGGATTTCAAATCCCGGGTTTTGCAGGTCGGACGAGCCAGGGAGCGGCGGCGGGGATGGAACCGAGTGCGAATTCGTGCAAACCCAGCCCGGCGAGTTGTAGGTGACAGAGGACTGCAAGAAGACCGACTCCGCTGCCCGGACCTCCCTTACCCACTGCGCCCCCCACTTCTCCCTTCAGAGCAAAGGGTCACTTTAAGAAAAGAAGCCGCCTGCTCTGCCCGGGCGCTAGGAAACCTGCCCTGCACCACCAGCAGAAACTTGCGCAAACGAACCGTTTTCCTTTTACGCTCCAGCCCATCGCTCCCCCTTCCCTGCCTCCTTTCTCCTCCCCAGCGAGAGCGAGAAAAGATTCGGACGCTAACCCACCTTGCTGTCCCTTCGGTCTCGTCTCTCCAGCCCGGCTCCTATCATAAAAGCCACCAGTGTCGCCTTATAGGAATTAAGTGGGAAAGTGGCTCATGGGTGCCTGCAGCCGCCGGGAGCTTGTCATTGACTTGTGCGCAGCGAGCTAAGCCCCGCCAGGAGCGGTTCTGGAGGCGCCCCCGCCCCTCGCTCTAAGCCACAAGTATTTGGCAGCGCGCCGCCCGCGCCGCGTCCACCTGTACTATCGAGCTCTGGGCGCCGGATGGGCCAAGGACCAATTCTACCAGGAGCTTTTCATGCTTCACTTTATAACAGGCAAATGAAATTCCTTTGAAAGAGAAGGGCAGAACAGAAAGCGGAGTGTTAGGGCTGTTCTTTTTCCCTCCTCCCTTTTCCCCTGGGTGTCTCTCTCACTTCCAACATATCATAAAATGCGTTATACCATTCATCAGGAATCGCGGGTGGCTTTTTATTATTATTATTGTTTTATTCATTTGTATGGATCCTTCACTTTTAAAAGGCAATTTTGTTTCCATTTGCCTGAAACCTGAGTCCAATAAAATTACTGGAATTACACGTTTTCTCCTTAAAGGACCTGGGCATAGCTTAACCAATGAAACGCAGCCTGGTTCTCTCACAGGGCAAAAGCAGGGGAAGGCAGGAGGCGAGCACAGTAACTATCTAGCTTTCTTCCAACCACAGTCCAGGTGGAGGTTTAGGAACATCCCCAGGCGGGGTTATAAGGCGCAAGACTGACAGCCGTAGAAACTCCATAGATGCACGGGGACCTCTGAAAACTTTTCTTTTTAGGCCATGACACTAGACTGGGATTTGGAAACAGCTGAAAAAGAACAGCATGGGCTGAACTCTGACTAGGCACAGTGACCTCAATGGGAGTGTATCCACCTCTAGGGGCACCTCAGCTTTTCTATGTCCAAAATGGGGAAAAAACTTTTGCATGCCACCCCAGTGTCAGCCTTTTCTCTGCCCCTCCCTCCAATTTTCCTATTTATTGTCAATGGTACCACTATCCTCCAGTCACCCAAACTCAACATTTCATGATCTTTTGCTCCTTTCTCTCCCTACACCCCCCCCCCATTCCTTACATCCCTCTCTCCTCCTTCCCTCCCTACACAGAAATACAACTAAGTGCCAAGGCCTGTGAATTCGACCTAATCACCCCCAACCCCCATCCTCCAGAGCACTCTGTTTATTTTTTCTCTTATACAGTAATTATATTCCCATTTGTACTATAGAGTGTAGGCATGAGGACTAGAAAACCTTTGTATACCCACTGCCTGGATCTTGAATTTGAATGCTCAAATGCTTGTTGAATCTGTAGCATGGGCCAAATCACTCATCAGGGGGTGGATGTGGATCCAGCACCCTCCCCAGTGCTAAAATCCAGGGACTGGTATTTCAACAGACATAGCCTTCACTACTTCTTGTGACATACATATCAATCAATTCAAGGAGACCCCCTGAGATGTTGGGCATATAATTTTACCTTCTAGACGTTCTGAGCTGGCCAGGGACACTCTAATCATATACACCATGTCCCAACAGAAATGGGAACTTTCAGAGCTGGGGTGGTTGTGAGGGTTAGGAAAAGGTCAAGGAATACATTTGCTCACAGGGACTTAACTGATGCTATGGTGGGGTGAGTGGTTGACCCTTCCAGTTTGGCACTTGAACAATGTTTCCTGCTCCAGAAGCTTACTCTCTGATCCCCCAAGGAATAATTCAATTCAGTTCAACAAACATTTACCTCAACCAGATTTTTGACCTCTTATTCAGTTATATGTTGTTTTATTTTATCTATGCATGTGTACAAGTGCTTGTTTCTGGGTGTGTTCAGAAAATGAACCTGTCAGCCTTAAAGTTTCCTCAAAGTCAGAGGCAAATAAAATATGTGTGTGTGTAGATAGATAGATAGATAGATATAGATATAATTAAAAGGAAACAGCATAAGGCCAAGGACAAAACTAGCAGGCCCTAAGTATAGAGCAAGTAAGTGGCCTTTGTGGTGGTTTATAAATGGCCTCCAGAAAGCTTCTCTGCCAAGAAATACCTCTTCCACCCAAAAAGGAATAGTGGAAAGAAGTGCCATTATTGGATTTGGAAAACCTGGGTTCTAGTCCTGGGGATTTTTCCACTATGTGACCTTGAGCAATCATTTCACCTTGCTGTACCTTAATTCCTTCATCTATAAAATGCAGTTCTTAACTTTTTTGTGTGCCCCAGCCCCCTTCTCAGAACAATATTTTCAAATGCATAAAATAAAATATATAGGATTACAAAGGAAACTATATACCATACATTTACAATTATATGCAAATTAAATATGATTACAATATATAATAAATATATTGAAATGGTTATCCAAATACATTTCTTTTTAAAAACAAGTTCATGGATCCCAGATGAAGAACCCCTGTTAGTCTATCAATAAATGCTTATTAAGAACCTACTAAGGGCCAGGCAATGTGCTAAATCCCGGGAATACAAAGAGAGGCAAAGGAAAGTTGATGCCCTTGAGGAGCTCACACACTAGGAGCTCACACACTAGGAGCTCACACACTAGGAGCTCACAGACTAGGAGCTCACACACTAGGAGCTCACACACTAGGAGCTCACAGCAACGACATGGTAACTATTTACAAACAACCGTATATAAGCTAAATTGAAAATAATCAACAGAAGGAAGGCACTAGTATGGGGGGGATCCCTTCCAACTCTGACATTTTATGATTATTCATATTCCCAGAGCCATAGTTCCCAGCTCCAGGTCCCCTCCCTAACCCTGCAGAGTGAATCTTGCACTGGGTCCACTCCCTGATCCTTTACAGTTATTGGAGAGAATTCTTCCCTTATTTTGTGAAGGGTGTTCCTGAGCCCTATCTTTCAGCCTTTAGTAATTCATTCTTTTGTGGTAAGCAGTGCCCCTTCTCCGTGTTCCTATTTATACCTTCTGGCAGGTGAGTTATTTAACACCTTATTAGGAATTAGTCCATTAGGGGTTTTCACCTGAGCAGTAGAAGGCTTTGTGCCTCTGAAACAAATTCCCACCTATAGGCCTCGTACAAAATCACTCATTGAAAACTCAAATATATTTTCCCCGTTATTCCACTCATAGCCCAGTAGCAATCAAAGCTCCCCAAATCAATCACCTCAATCAATCATTTGTAAAGCTCTTAGCTGGGTGCCTGGTACTTAGTAGGTGCCACATAAATGTTTATTCCCTTCCCCAATCTACCAAACAACAACTCTTTAAAGGAGAGCATTTCCTAAGCCTACCACCCTCTGCTAGGGTGCATGGGGGATGCAAAAAAGTACCAGGCATGGTCCAGGATCTCAAAGAGCTTACGATCTGGTTGGGGAGACAAACTCAAAATCACTGGTGAAATAGGTTTGGTCTTCACTCCTCCCGGCCTCAGTTTCCTCATTCATCGAGTTGGTAGATTAAATGTTCTCAAAGGTCCCTGGGAGCTCTAAATCCTGCAATCCTAAAGCATTCTTATAGGAACCAGTATTCTAAACTGATATAATTAAGTGGTACATACATTGTGCCATATATACAATTAATAAAATAGGGCAGTATATAATTAGGCACTAATTGTGGGGCACAGACAATAAGTGAGAAAGGAGTTAGATTCTTGTGGGCTGGTATTGTCAAGGAAGGCTTCCCAGAGGGTGTGGAGGAAGAGCTAGGTTCTTAAAGGATGGGAGAATTTGAACATCAACGGCTGAGTGAGGGCAATGGAAATTCATGCCGAGGTTAAGAGTAGGAATAAAGACTTGGAGGGAGAAAGAGGAAGTGGGACAGCTGGGCTGGAGCAGAGGGTGCGTTAGGAGTAGTGGGAAATCAGGTTGGATAGTTAGGGTGGGGCCAGATTATGGATTCTGACTGAATGGAGTAAGTCTTGGGAAAATGGGTGATGTTTTAGAGGGGAGGATGGCTGGAAGATTATCTTTCAAAATAATCGGAAGTTGGCTCTGAGGAGGGGCTTGGGGAGGGAGTGAGAAAGGGAAGAGTCCTATTAGACTTGCCTCTTGGCTGGCTCCTGCCAGTAGGGAGGTAGAGCCCCTCCTTTCTGTGTCTCTAGTCCCTGTGTTTGTAAGGAGTGTCTGGTTAAGTCAGTAAGCTGTGCCAGTCTAAATCATATCTTAGGGCCCCAGATAACCAGCAAGGAAAGTTTGGAGGCTCTCCAGCCAACACCAGCTCAGTCCTGCAGTGGACAGTAAATGTCACTCCCTCCCCCTTAATCACTATTTGCCCGGCTTCTGACACTCCCTTTTGAAACTTCCCTGGGCAGAAAGTGGAGAGCTCCACCCTACATCCCTCCCCCCTCCTCACTTCCCCTCCTTTTTCTCTTCCCCTCTGCATCTGGTGCCTGCTAACTTCTGGGTGAGGGGCTAATTGTCTGAGAAAATAGAAACAGAAAGGAGTCATATGGAAAGCTAGTGAGGAAAGGCTGAGAAGAGAAAGAGTGAGAGGAAAGTGGATTATTACATGAGGATCTTGGGAGGAATGTTTGAGTCTGAAAACTACACAGTGAAGAACATCCTGGCAAGCTCAGATACTTCATTGTTACGTGATTTCTTCTTATTCCTCTGCTTCTTCCCCAGATCCCCACTCCCCTGCTCACAGGAGAAAAGCTTCAGCCCATGAAAGTATGTCTGAATTTTCAGGTTTTCCTTTTGCACATCAGGATCAAGGGCTCAGCAAACATATTATTTATTCCAATGAGTATAAATGAACTTTAACAATTAGGCTTGAAAATGAAAGGCCTACACAGTACATTGCATCAAACTCCTAATATGCTCACCTAGAACAGGAAGGGAGTTTGGTCTTTAATCACAGTATATGAATAAATGGATATATCAAGGCTAAAGAAAAAAAAAAGGAATACAGCATGCACTTATTTATTTTTTATTATTTTTATATATTATATATTATTATTTATATATACACACATAAAGAAGAAATTTTTTAAAAAGCTGTTCAGAGGGACAGTC
Organism: Petaurus breviceps papuanus; assembly: GCF_028583685.1. Lineage (NCBI taxonomy): Eukaryota > Metazoa > Chordata > Mammalia > Diprotodontia > Petauridae > Petaurus > Petaurus breviceps. The sequence continues at coordinate 4,141,617 of NW_027185674.1, read as the reverse complement.
CTGGCTCTGGAGTAGAAGGAGCTAGGTTCAGATGAAGTCTCTGACACAATCAGTGTGAGCAATTTTGGGCATTTCCTATAACTTCTCTGGGTCTGAGTTTCTTCAGTTGAGAAGGTGGGCAGGGCAGCTGGGTGGCAGAGTAGATAGAAGGAGGTTCTCAGAGTCAGAAAGACTCATTTTCCTAAGCCCAGATCTGGCCTTAGATACTTACTAGCTGTGTGACCCTGGGCAAGTCATTTAACCCTGTCTGTCTCAGTTTCCTTATCTGTAAAATGAGTTGGACAGGGAAATGGCAAACCACCCCGTTAGTACCTACTTCACAGGCTCATTTCAATCCCTGAAGCTCTACATAAATGCTAGCTATTAGTGTGAACTGAGATAGCAAAATATGACAGAAATGGTATCGGTAGAGTAGGACTAATTGACTTGCTCTTAAGTATCCCTGGCCTGAGGCAGTGAGGAGGCTCTGATCTTTGGTAGGCTTAGAGCAGGAAGGGACCTCAGAGGTCATTGGGTCCAACCACCTCATTTGATGAGTGATGAAACTAAGGCCCAGAGGGGTTAAGGGACTTCTGTAAAATTATACGGGTAGTAGGGAACAGAACTGGAATTTCAACCTGAGTTCTTGAACTCCGAATCCAAACCTCTTTCTATTTTATCTTAAAGAATGCTCCACTTTACTTACTGCTGGGGTTATCTGGATCATCTTTATTCCCATGAAGGCCACAAAATCTATGGGGTTGTTGGTGAAATATGTTTGCTGGTACCACGTGAGGACTAGAAGAACAGCCCTGCCATATGATGTCCAGGAGGGCAGTTGACAATGAAGATCTGGTCTTGGACAATACGAAATTTGTGTCTTTTTCTAAGATGACTGTTGAAACCATGGGAATGAATGAAGTTGTCAATGTAGAGAATGTAGAAAGAAAAGAGAAGGAGGCTAATAATGGCAGAGAGAGAGCCCTTATTTAGATTTCTGGAAAAGGAAACAAGAATCCCAAAGACCTTAGAGAGGGCATGATGGGGTAGGTAGCAGTCAGATCATAAGTGAGGAGGTAATGAAGAAGTACCACCGCTGTATGCAGACTGTTCCAGGAAGTTTTGAGCTAAGGACAGGGAATGAGAAAGATGCAACAGTAGTTTAAGTGAATGACAGAGTCTAAAGAAGCTTATATTCTATTGGGACACAGAAGATTTAAACATGTAGGCAGTGGGGCATGGATACAGTTTGTTTGTTTTTTAAAGGGGAAAGATTAGAGATGCAAGAAGGAAGGGAGGGAGTATGTATAGCAGAACTACAGAAGATGAGAGGAGATGGAATCTAGGGGACAATTTAACCTTTGAAATGAGGAGCAACTTTTTTTTCTGAGTCAGGAGAAAAAGATTGTGAAAATAACTAGGAAATGGGGCACCTAGGGGCAACAGTGAATGTATTGGCACTGGCCCTGTAGTCAGATGGACCCAAGTTCAAATCTAGCCTCAGACACTTGACATATACTAGCTGTGTGACCTTGGGCAAGTCACTTAACCTCAATTGCCTTGCCTTCCCCCCTCCAAAAAAAAACCAACTAGGAAAGTTTCAGATGGAGAGAAAGAGAATTAAGGAATCTCCCAGCAGAGAACCTTGACCTCAAGAGTAGAAGATAAGGTCTGAGAGATAGGAAGGGTGTGGTAGCTTAAGCATAAAGGAGAGTAGAAAAGGTTTGGGACCGTGGTCAGGGGAACTATGACATGAAGTCATCTCTAAAGGGATGACAAGAGTAGCTGATTACCCAAAGTCCCTCCCTGCTCTAAGATTCCATGCCACACATTGGTCTTTGCTTAGTTTTCAGACTTTGGAGATCATCAACGTTCCCATATCAGAAAGGAACCTTGTATGTGACGAATTTTAAAAAAAGCTTTTAGGGTTTAATTGTTATTGTTGTTTTGTTTGTTGCCACAGCTCACTTTTTAGAAAAGAAAATCTCATGAGCTCTATGGCATTTCCCAGATAACAGCAAAGTTCCATAATGTTGCTGAACAGCTGTTAGCAGCCACTGCTGGCGTCTGTTAATGGGCATCCTGAATACATGTGTCTTATAAAGAAGCAATAACAATCATCCTAACAAATGTACTTTTGACAGAGCCACAAAAGTAAATGTAGAGGGTTCCCAAAATAGAGATTCTGTTATTGTCTTGGCTTCCATTTGGTCACTGGAAGGAATTAGGTAGAAATCACTTTGGAAGAGGGAGGGAATAAGCATCTATATAGCACCGACTATTCGGAAACACTTTACAAATACTACCTCATTTGATACCTACAACCCTGTTCAGCAGGTGCTATTATTATCTCCATTTTACAAATGAGGACACCAAGGCAAACAGAATTTCAATGCCTTGCCCAGGATCACACATCCAGTAAGTATCCGAGAGTAACCTCAGTTCAAGTCTTCCTGACTCCAGGTCCAGCTCTCTCTCCATCCACTCTGCCACCTAGCTACCTAAGAAGGTATTTGGATACAGTAAAAAGGGAGAGATTGGAGAGTGATGATGAACCACAAAACTGTAGCAATGAGTAAAGTGGAATATTATTTCAGGTGAAGTGGAAAGCACTCAGGATCTGGAGTCTAAGGACCCAGGTTGAAATTCTAGTTCTGCTCCTTATTATTTCTAGACACTATATCACCAGGAGGGTCCCATCCTAATAGTACTTTATTGAAATGTACTTGGCTCCCACAGCCCATACTACAATACTGACAACAGAATCTACTTGCATTTTAAAAATCTGTTTAGTATTTTTAACTTTTGAAAGCCCTTCCACATCAAATATCTTGTTTGATCCTCTTATCAATTTATGTGGATGTGGGACAATGATTATTACTCCCATTTTATAGAAGAGAAAACTGAGGCTCAGAAGTCAAGTTTACTAAACTTAGTAAGCTAACAGAACAAAGAGACTGGTGATTCTGAGTGCTGGGGACTTCACTTTGTGCAATCAAATAGCTCTGTAACTTTGATATAGGGAGCAAATTTCATGGAAATCCATTTAGAGTGATAGAAGAAATGCCCATTGAAACCTGCTAAGCAATTTTTCAAGATGGTAGCTGAAGTTCCAAGTGAGACCTAATATGGAAACTCTATCTACCCTGGTTACTTTACATACTTCTAGATATGAGAGTGTACTCAGGAAACATTCTACTGTATGAGTCTATAGACTAAGCTGAGATCTGTGCTCATTGGTGCCTGCCAATACCAGGATGTTTACACAGTTCCCTATGGTCCCAAACAAACACATCTAGACAAGGAAAGTCCTGCAACAGAGCTTAGCTCTCCCGGTGACATGGAAAGATCAGACTTTTCTCTCTCTGGAACCACAACCCCATGGGGCTGAACTAGGAAAAAACACAACTTAAACATCATCCACCAAATGATAGGAAAAGCCTTAGTGCTTTTCCCTCTCAGATACACAATTCTTCAATGTTTTCTGCTGGGTGGAGATGGAGCCAGGTTTCCAAAAACAAGATAATTCCATTGTCTTGACAGTACCATGATGGATGGGAGGGGCTGCCTTAGCCCACCAGGTTCAGATCATGGCTCTTGCCAATGTAGTGGCAGCTGTTTGAGGTTTCCTACCCAATTCAGGTATGAGAATCTCCTTTGTCTGGGTAGCTTTAGTTTCTTGTCACCTCCAATTTATTTTCTTTCTTTTTTTTTTTTTAAGCAATTGGAGTTAAGTACCTTGCTCAAGGTTACACGGCCAGTTATTTCTGGGTGTGGTGCTGAGTGTCTGAGTCCAGGATTCGATCTCCAGGTCATCCTAACACTGGAGCCGGTGCTCTTACTCGTTGAGCCACCTGGCCACCCCTATGCAATTAGGGGTTAAGTAACTTGCTCAAGGTTACATGGCCAGGTGTTTCTGGGTGGGTGCTAAGTGTCTGAGCCCGGATTCGATCTCCAGGTCTTCTCAACACTGGAGCCAGTGCTCTTACTCGCTGTGCTACCCGGCCGCCCCTGGTTTATTTTCTATAGCATAGTAAATTCATCAAAATTGATATTACGAAAGGCATATCTATTTGGGAAATTTTATTAGATGCCCTTTTGCTCTAAAAGAAGAGAGGCATACATATATTGAAGTTTGTTGTTTTTTAAATTCAATTTTATTTTCAGTTCCGAATGCTCTCCCTTTCCCCTCCTGAATCCATTGAGAAGGCAAGAAAAACAAATTCCTACACATACGCTGAAGATGAGGTTTATTTTGATATCAGTCCACTCCTTCCAAAGTTATAGCAAGTTCAGAGCCAAGGGGTCAAGGAAAGGATCCTACTTCCTGTGGTCAGGTCAAATGACACGGCTTGCCATGTTGCAGAAGAAGAGGAGGAAACTGTGAGGAGAGGCTGAAGGTCACTGTGGGGCTTAGAGAAGGGAGCACATCTGCCACCTACTTCTCAGATGTGCCTTTGTGAGACAAGTGATAGCTTGTTGGCAACCTTGAGATCCTAAGGGAAGGTTCTGGGTAAGTACAAAGTGCTATTATTATGGGGAGGGGAAAAGAAGGGAAAACACTGCCCCCCCCCCACCACCACCACACACCTGATAGGTCCCACATGACTAGCCAGCAGAAATGCACAGCTCAGCACTTGGCTGGCTCTAGCCCAGCTTGGGTGTTGTAGGCAGAGGGGGAACCCAGCCCTCTGCATTCAGCCTAAGGGCCCCAGACCTTTCCAGGGCCTCTCCCTCCTTTTCAATTATATAGGCCTGACATAGTCAAGTAACAACAGCACTATGCCTTGAGAGAAAGCAATGGCAGCTAAATACTTCAAGACAGCCTAGTTGGGATACTTTGGCCAAAACATCGCC
>NW_027185674.1:4026672-4136381 GCF_028583685.1 Petaurus breviceps papuanus | reverse complement strand
CAGGGCAGCTGAGTAGTACAGTGGATAGAGCACAGGGCTTGAAGTCAGGAAGACTCATCCTCCTGAGTTCAAATTCAGTCTCAGACCCTTACTAGCTATGTGATCTTGGGCAAGTCACTTAACCCTGTTTGCCTTGGTTTCCTCATCTGTAAAATGAACTGAAGAAGGAAATGGAAAATCACTCTAGTATCTTTGCCAAGGAAACCTGGGATGCTGAACAACTTGTATAACACTTTCATGTCTTTATTTCCCTTTTAGTTTCACTATCACCCTCTAAAATTAGGTGGGGCAATGATTATTATCCCCATTTTAGTGAAATCAGGTCACTCGAATTAGTGGAAAAGCTTAGACCAGTGCTCAGGCCTTCCCTCCTGATTCATAAAATTAGGCACACACATGACCCAGCCTAGCCAGTAGACAATGATGGGAATGGAGCAAAATTTACTTATGGTAAAACTCAGAAATGGAGATCTATATACAAATAGAAAATCTAAGGGTCAAACCTACGTCAAACAACCAAGAAGTGAAAGCTGGGAGTAGTGAGCACCTGGGTCACCACATTCCTTGTGGGGTAGAGGGAGCCTCTAACACCTTTTTCATAAATATTGAGAAAGTTATCTGCTTCTACATCTGGTAGGATGTAGTCAGTGCATCAGGGCATCAGGGTGCCCTGATTCTCTTCCTTCTCTTTTTCCAGTGTTTGAGCAGAAGGGTATATTTCATGGAAGCAGTGGTGACCATGGGGCAGCTCTGTGGTACAGGGGATAGAGTGCTGAGCCTAGACTCGGGAAGACTCATCTTCCTATGTTTAAATTTGGCCTCAGACTCTTACTAGCTGTGTGACCCTGGAGAAGTCACTTCACACTGTTTGCCTCAAGTTTCCTCATCTGTAAAATGAGCTGGAGAAAGAAACAGCAAAGCACCTCAGGGTCTCTGCCAAGAAAACCCCAAACAGGGTCACAAATAGTAGGACATAACTGAAAAAAATGACTAAACAAGAAGAAGAAGAAGGGGTTGAGAGAGGGTAAAAGAAGGCTACAGTGTGTGTCTGTAGGAGAGTGAGTGCAGAAATGAGCAGAGAAGAGTATTCATGTGTGTGCCTGCCTACATATGCCCATATGTATCATATGGATGGAGCTGTGTTGTGTGGATGTCAGCAAACAAATACTTATTGAGCACCTACTGTGTGCTAGGCACTTGTCAACTGCTGGGGATACAAAGAATGGCAAAGATAGTCCCTTCCCTCAAGGGATTCACAACCCAATGGGAAGCTCACACTTTAATCAGGGAGGGGGTGGGGCACATGCCAGAGACTTCACAGGTGTCCTGATCACTGAGTTATATTATGAAACATACACCTATGACTGACTCACTTCATTGATTAAAGTACAGTGATTAAAAAGCCCCAAATTAATAAAGCCAGCTCTACCTGGTTGGCCACCTTGCTATGAGGGAGGTGAGTTTGGTAACAAGGGAAAGACTATGGATGAGTCACCCTCATTATTATCCCATTCCCACTCTTAGAAAAACAAATAAAAGGTCAAGCCCCACTGAGAGTGGGTAAATTGAGTCAACCTTACTCCACACTAGTAGCTAAGTTTTGCCGTGGAGTATTGACACACTAATCCTTCTCCTGTTATATGGGTTTCCCAAACACAGTCATTCAGCCTCCTCAAATAGGTAGAACACCTTGCCCATGCTTTGCCTTGAACCTAAGCCCTTGTTCTGATTAGTCTAACTTCTGTGTGGGCCCACTCCAACCCAGTTTGCTCACTGTTGAGCCCGGGGGTATCAAACATGTGGTCCACAATAATCCTGAGTGCTGCCCTAACAAGATCAAAATGTAATTGGGAATAGTTAACAAAATAAATAAAAATTCAATAATATTAATATGAGGTTTTTTAAGTTCATATATGACCCTCGGGGTCCTTATGTATGGTTTAGTGACCCCTGTTTCTATTTGAACTTGACACCACTAGTCTGGCCTGTTTCACAGTGCCCTCTGGAAGCCCTGCTTCATTTGGAAAAAAAAATTCCTATACATTCTTGAAGTTTTCAGCCAACACATTTTACATGCCCCATCTTTAAACAAAACCTGGCTTTTCACAGAAGGCTACCAAATCCTTTGCAGCTCTTTCCATTGAGAACATTCCTTCTCCTCATTCCCCCCAAAACAGGGCCAGAGAAAGGGGAGGCCAGGGCTGAGAGCTGCCATACCCAGTACATTCTTCTCTTATCATTGCTACATAACTTTTTCTCTTTCAAGGTCTATGTAGTTCATTTATATCATTCCTCAACCTTGTTGCTGTCATTTATTGTCCTTCGTGTCACTCATCTAACTTGCTCAACGATTTCAGTACTTAGTTTATGGTTTTTCTCTCCAAAATATCCTCTGTTACCATCCTTGAGGAATTTAATATTCATACTGAATATTATGAATATGACCCCTCTGATAACTTCACCACACAAAACTACAAATGTCTCAACTGATGCCCTCCTTCCATGCCCTACTGCAGTCATGAGCCATCATGGTCTCCTTATCTCATAGAACTGTACCCCTTCTAACTTCCAGAAGTTTGAAATTCTGACCTATGACCTTGATCTCCCATCCTTCTACTTCTTTCTGACACTAAACTTACTTTTCACTCTCATTTTGATGTCCAATCTCTACTCTTCTGATTCATATGCCTCCTTCTGGTTTTGATCTCCCTATGGTTTGCTACTTTAATGTTGCTGGAGTAACACTTCTAATATCCATTCCCCCCCTAATCTGTTAATCTTGTTAATCTTCGAGTCTTCCCGTCTGATTAAGTTTTATCACCTGATTTTTCTACCCCTGTTACAGGGCTATTGATTTGGATAAAAATCACAATAGTTGATTTTACTTACTACAAATTTATGTTACACAATCTCAACAAGGCCATCCTTGCTACTCAAGGATTCCTTCCTCTATCCTATCTTTATTGACTCCCTTCTTTCTTGAAAGTGACTGTTCTAAGCATAAATATCAATGAAATATTTTTTAAATTCTCAGAATAAAGCAAACAATCGTCCATGTAATTGGAAAAATAAAATTTTAAAAAAGAATAAAAGAAAAAGAAATTCAGAAGGGGATACAAATATGCTAATTGTATTAAAACCACTTTAAATGACATTAAAAATAAAACTATATTCAATAGTATGCCATTTTACACTGTCTTCTTTTTTTCATTCTTTGTATATTGAAATGTTTTTAGTTGATGATTAAAAAAGAAAAAAATATTTTTTGAATGGTCTTGACCTAGTGCCTTAACTGTCTCAATATCCACTTTATTTTTGAAATCTAATTCCTGACCCCACCATTCCACTGAAACTATTCTCTCAAAGGTCACCAAGGACCATCCTTCATATTGGTGCCAGAATAACCTTTTGGATTATTAGACATATAGATCTAGCCATGTCACTTCTCTACTCAAAAATCTTTCCTGGCTCACCACTTTCTACTGGAGTCAATCAATTAATCAACCACCAAGCATTTATTAAGTGCTATGTGCCAAGCATTGGGAGAGGTATTAGGAATACACAGACAGGCAAAAATATCCCCTTTTCCAAAGAAGCTCACAATCTAATGATGGAGACATGAAAATAATTAGATAATTTAAGATCTAAACAGAATAAATGCAAGGTAAACTGAGAGGGAATGGGAGTATGGGGTGGGGAGGTGGGGAATGGTACTAGATAAGGTCTCCTGCAGGAAGTGGAAGTTGAGCTGAGTTTTAAAGGAAACTAGGGAAGCTAAGAGATGTCAATAAAGGAGGCACAGCATTCCAGGCATGGGCGACAGTCAATATAAAGGCACCTAGATGAAGAGTTATTTGAGGAAGGACACAGAATTAAGGTCCTCAGGATAGTGGAGGATCAAATGGGGTGTCCTCTGGAGTGAACGTGTGAAAGGTTCCATAGTATACAAGCTGCCAGACCGTTGCTGAGATGCTACCAGGCATTCAATTTTAACTTCTTAATATTTAAACCCCGACTCAATATCATGCTTCTTTCCCTCTCCAGACCTTCTATGCTCAAGTCAAACTGTACCAACCTCTCCTTCCCCGAATTTCTAGGCTCTCCCACCTCCAGAATTTGCTCGTAATTATTACAACTGGGAAAGTTTTCTTCTCTTCTCTCTCTTTGCTTATTGAATCCCTACCTACATTGCAAAGTTCAGTTCAAATGCCTCCTCCTCTCGGAAACCTTTCCTGATGTTCTTCCCTCTGCAGATCTCACATAATAATTTGTTTTGTACCTCCCTAATACATTTATTAAGTATACACGTAATACACATAATTGCTATTTGTGTCTGTGTCATCAGACTCTATGTTACCAATCTCCATGAGGGGAGGGATTATATTGTAACTAAATTTTGTATTTTCCTTCGCTATGGCTCTGTACAAGGTCCACAGAAAAGACCATTTTTTGACCCTCAGGGATCTTACACAGTGAGATGGAAATAAATGCATGGCCACAGTGGAAGGAACATAAGTAAAAATCTTAGCAAAAGAAAGAATTCAGGGAAGAAGAGACCAATTACAATAGATTACACATATTTAACTTTCTAGTTTACAAAGATCTTTATAAACCATAATAAAAAAGGGAATAAATATAGGGAATACAAGCTTTATACAAATTAATTCAATTTAATCCTCATAGATGCTTACAAGAAAACCAAGTCAAGCATTATTCCCCTAAGAAAACTTGAGTCTCAGAAAAGTTAAATGACTTGACTGTATGTTTAGTCAATGCAGAAGTCAGAACTCAAACCTAGGTCTTTGATTGCAAGACCAACTTTTACATTACAGGAATGTACAATTTATAGGAAATGACCACAAAATGCCAATAGTAGATTTCTGACCTTTGTGTAAATAATATCATCAACAACAGTTAGCATTTATGTAACACTTTATGCTTTGCAAACCACTTTCTAAATATCTCATTTTATCCCTACAACAACCCTGAGTGATAAGTAAAATTATCACTCCCATTTTAAAGATGAGGAAACTGAGGTAAATAATGACTTGGTTCACAGTCACACAGCCAATGTGTCTAGAGCTGCATTTGAATTCAAGTCTTTTTGACTCCAGCTCTATTCACTGTACAATCAAGCTGCCTACATTTTATGCCTGCCTTGTCTGAAGAATAAACTTAGATTCTGGGAACCCAGATAAGACACATAATCATAACAGCACTATTATAGTATCAAAAAACTGAAAATAAGGATATGTGTGTGATTAATGATTAATAAATGACTAATCATTTCATTCTTTTTATTTGTATCTCTAGCTCTGAGTATAGTTCCTGGCACATAATAGGTACTTAATAAATGTTTAGTGTTTGTTTGAATGATTAGTTATAATAGATATATAATACATATTCTGTTCTAAAATGGAGTAACAAAGTATCACATGACATTGTCATTAGCATATCTGTATCCTATATGAAGCAGATAAAGTAGATACAGAGAACCAGGTTGGTGACATGCTTAGAATGAAAAGAAAAGAAATCAAATCAACAGAGGAAAAAGCCAAGAGGAAGAACTATTTCTGATTAAGAAGAGCCCCTCTTATTTGTCAAGACTTCCAGCCTCAGAGAAAGGATAGTAATGTTTTCATTTTACCAGCATGAGAGATTGTGGGAGGGTAGGGTAAGAAGAATAGAAGGGAGTCTAGGGTGGGAAGACTGGAAGACGGGGAGAGAGAAGGGTCAAAAGGGAAAATAAATAAATAAAAAGAATGATAAATGAACAGTTTAAGTAAATTTGGGGAGCCTGGAATAAGATAAGTAAAAGCAAGTAGGGGGAAAAAGTGAAATGGAACATGTTATAAAACTTCAAAAGGAAACAAAAACCCCAAACCCTATCCAGATAGATTTGTAAGTGAATTCTATCAAGTGTTTAAAAGCATCATATATGTATATATATGACATAGAAATATACAAAACATAATTATTCTCAATAACTGAGAAAAATAAGCACTCTACTAAACTCTTTATGAGACAAATATGGTCTTAATACTCAAACCAGGGAAGGACAGGATAAGAAGAGAAATGGTCAGTTCAGAAAATTCTTTGTATCATATTTTCCTGGATAAAAGTTTGATATCCAAGTTACATAGTATATTAATATGAATATATATGAAACCAACAGTCATTTTTCAAAGACGAAAGAAAAGGTTATATATAAATAGAACACTTGGGTTTGAGTTTGATTCATACACTGACAGCATGATCTTGCACAAATCTCTCTGTTTCTCCATTTCCTCATCTGTAAAATATGGAGGTTCTATTTACCTACTATTCCATTATCATGTAACATTGTATAGTATATCCATCTGTGTTTTCTTATTCCCTATAAGACTATAAGTAACTGGCAGACAGGAACTCTATTATTGAAACTTTACATCTTTCCCAGGGCCTAGCAATGGTGCTCTGCACTTAATTAATACAGGTTTGTTGAATGAATGAATGAACACAGTAAAATTTACAGGTCGTAAATGTAGCAAAATATTACTAGTAAAAATTACAGGTAGTCCTGACTCTAAGAAAATCCAAACTGACAAAACAGATTCATTAAACAGAATCAGTCACATTATGAAAGTTCCCTTTAATTCAGTTCAATTAAGCAAGCATCTATTAAACATTTACCATATGCCGTGCAGGACAATATAGAATAATAATAGCCAGTCTCAGAATTAGGAAGATCCAGGTTCTAGTTCCACATTTGATTCACAATTCTTATATGACACAAGTCATGTGAGATCTCAGTTCCCTAGACCAACTCTGTGGGCTGCCATCTGCATTAATAGAGGGAGTTTTCTTATAGGATCACAGATTTGGAGTGGAAAGGAATCTTAGAGGCCTAATTCCCCTCTTTTCAAACATAAGGGAACTGAGACCTAGAGCCGTTAAGTGACTTGCCCGGGGTCACACAGGTGGTATAAGATGGAGGCATAATTCAAATTCATATCTGAGGACTCCAGATCCAGCATTCTTTCCACTGTACTGGGTCCTCATGAGGAAATTTCCATATCAGTAAAATGAAATTACTGATACAGACCCAAAAATCAAAACCAAAACCAAACAAAAACTCCACCCCAAAACGAGTAAAAAAAAAATCACAAAAATACAAAACAAGTATGGGGGTACTGGACTGGGAGCTAATGATTCAGAGACAGAAAAGCTGTCTCTCCCCTCTTGCTTCACTGAGGTGTTTTGTATACAGATCTTTAACTATGTGACAAAGAGATTTGAAGTTAAGTGAGGGAGTGGGAAAAATGAAAGAAAGCCAGTGTTCAGAGACACTGCCCATCACAGACAAATCATAAATGACAATCAAGTCTCAAAAATGAGAGTGAGTCAGTGGCGAGATGCTGAACACCTAAATTAAAACCACTTATTTTATAAGCACCATATGCCAGGGATTATTAACTTTTGACATTTGTCACTAATAATGTCCACAGAGTCATGAATCAATCCCTGGTATGGACTCAGTCCAGCATTAAAAAGGAAGGTGTGCCCCAACATAAGACTCCAGGGAAGTGTTTGCCAGCCCAGACTATCCTGGGTACCTGCAGAATATGTGAGTCCTCTGATGTCCAGGCCTATGCAAAGTAGATCTCAGGGTCCTAGGGGGCAGACAGCAGGGAGGATGAGGAAATCAGGGGTGGGAAGAGCAGGGCACAGAGAGGAAAAGGAATAGGAAGACTCAGGGCAGTAAAGCTTTGAACCTTTGGTGGGAAAAATAAAAGTTTTATGAACCAGTAAACATTTGCCTTGGACCCTGCACTAGTCCATAAGAGAGAGGGTGATTACCCTAAGGTGATTGACAAGAGCAGGTATGGAGGGAAGACTATATTCCTTTCATATTCACATATATACATACACATATATACACACACCCACATATATATATATATATATATATATATATATATATATATATATACATACACACACATATATATAGGGGTATGTGGGTATGGGTGTATTTGGACTATATGATTTAAGTGTTTGTCTGTGGCAGTCCTAGGTGATGGGTGATGAGAAGATGAAGCAAACCAAGAGAAAACAGACCAGGAGTCAGGCCTGTTCAAAAAAAGAAGGGGAGGGAGCCTGGATTTAAAGTCAGAGGATCTGGGTTGAAATTCAGACTCTGCCACTTACTACCTATGCGAATTTGAGTCACCATCCTCCTTGGGTCTCAGCTTCTTCCTAAAACGAAAGGGGGTGGACTAGATAGTGGAAGAGGTCCTTCCAGCTCTAGATCTATTATGGAATCCTCTAAATTTATGATCCGAGCATTGCTCCATGGAAATTCAGACTGTATTCAAAACCCAAAAGAGAGAAAGTACTTTCAGGTTCTTATCGTTCTGCAGGAGCCTAAGGTCTGTGGCTAGGAGGCTCAGACCAAAAAGAAGCAGATTTCACATAGGAAGAGACCAGAGAGCTTAAAGGGACATAATGACCATCTATTCTATTCCCTTTCACTTTGCAGTTCAGGAAACTGAGGCACAGGGAGATTAACTGACCACCATCAGGGGCAGGATTTAGAGCCAGGTTCTCTGGTTTTGAGTCGGGGCTCTTACTGCTGATTACAGAGCATGCTGCCTCCCCAGTGGTATAACAGGGCTATCTATAACCACTGAGCCCGCAGAGGCTTCCTGCTCTCTTACTGGTGCCAGACCTTGCTGAGTGGGGCTGGACATGGGGTGGCAGATGTGGCAGGGCAGCTGAAGTCAGGACTCTTCAGAGTAGCAGAGACACTATTCCAGGCTCACAGATTCCCTTCTTTTCATGACATCATTCTTCCTAAATATTATTCATTTGTTAGTCTATGCACCCAGCTGATGAAAGAACCTCCCTTCAGCTGTGGCCTTTGCTTGGCCAATGGAAGCTTCCTTCAGTCCCACACCACTCTCTGCCACAGTTCAGGCCTCATCTAAAAATACTTCTAGTCTCTCTTGCTGGCATCTGCTAGTCTCATCCCTGCACCGCTGTCATATCCTATGTGATTACTTAACGGAATTATACAACTCTGCTGCAACCTCTGGAACACATAGCTAATGAAAGGCATGGAGCAGTGCAGGCCTGTTTTCTTCCTAATGAGATACATAAGAACATCCTTGCAGTGAAAGTTGGCAAAACACACAGAAACAGGACGACATTCATGCACCAATTCCAAGGGAGTACTGCTGAACCTTCTCCGTCTGGAAACACAATTTCCCAGGAGTGAATCTTCTGGGTAACTGAAGCTTACCCTGTTAAAGGCCCAGAGTTTTGAACCATTTGGGAAGGAGATTCCTTAAAAAGGCCAATCAGGATTCCAGAGAATCAACTATGATGCCTGTTACTCCTGATAGAGAAGTGAGACATCCAAGATACAGAATAAGACACATATTTTGCTTGACTATACGTATCTCTTAGAAAGGTTTAGCTTTTCTTTTTCTTTATTCCTTAAGTGGGGAGAGGAAGGTGAGAGGCACCAAAAATATATAAATATATGATCATTTAAAAAAAATGTTTAAATGCAAGGCATATTTCTTTGACCTTTGATATGTAGGGGCTGACATCTGATGAAACCTCCTCTCCAAAATGCTGTCAGCTCTAAGGACATCGGGTACAGTGCTGGGATTGTGAGAGCCCAGGGGCTGTGCAGATATGCAGGGTTGTTCCCTCTGACAGTAATGCCCCTGGATGGCTCCCCATTTTTAGTCCTCATGTCTGCCTTTCATAATTTGTCAGTCGTCAGTCACTTCTCTTTGCTGCTGTCGGTGTCCAAGATATGAACCTGAAGTAAGTAATAGACTCTATGACACAGATTTTGACTGCTCAAAGCCCCTTCTGGTTTATTTCTGAGTTCTTAGCTGGATGGACCATTTTCGTGATTTTCAGTGCCTGAGCAGTGAGTTGTTACTGTAATTTGAGCTATGTATTCTTTATTGTTATCATAATCAAAGTATTTCAGAGCTAGAGGGACTTGGAGTGTTATCAGATCCAAGCTTAGGCTTATATACATGTGTAAACTGAGACCCAGAAAGGGAAACACACTAGTCCATGGTCACATGTTGTTCTCTCCATGACTCAATTTGGGCTTTTCTTGGCAAAGATACTGGAGTAGTTTGCCATTTCCTTCTCTAGTTTACTGATGAGGAAACTGAGGCAAACAGGGTTAAGTGACTTGCCCAGGGTTACACAGCTAGTAAATGTCTGAGGCCAGATTTGAACTCAGGAAGATGAGTCTTCCTGACTCCAGGCCTGGCTCTCTACCCACTGTACCTAAGTAATGGACCAATAATGGAGGTGAACACAATTACGATTTTAAAGTCCATGTGCTTTCCATTATAACATGCAGCTTCTTATAGTAAGCTATAGGAATAGAATTCTAGTCCTGGACCTATCACTCATTTATATTTATAGCGGAGTGGTTATAGCTTCATATCCACGTGCCTTAGGTCTTTTATCCGTCAAATAAGCACATTTAGCTTTTGGGAGTCATCAGATTATTTTGCAGATTTAAGTTTCCCTAGAAATTACAAAGTGTTCCAGAGATGCTACAATAAGGGATTATAATTTTATTTTCTCTGTCATCCTATAAATAATTAATCTCGAGCCCAGTTCCATTAATACTGGATATAGGCACCAGATTTAACCCTGGTGACTGCTGTGTCTTGTTAGATTTACTTCTCTGTACATGTATAACATCAAACAGCCTAAGTCTCTTGGCCACCATAGAAGTACTTCTGTAGCGTTCATTCATGCTTAGAAGAAAGCAAACTGGATCTCAAAAGTCCAGGCTTTTTCTTCGGGAAGCTCTGGGCAAACATTCATTCATTGCTAGTTTTTGGAAAGATACTGCCCTAGGTAGCCAGTGTAGATAAAGAAAAGCAAATAGTTCTGGCCTTCAAGAAGATTACCTTCTACTATAATATGTATACAGACAAGTAATTACAAAGAATATATAAAGAAATACAAAATCATTTCAAGATGTATTAAGTACTAATACCTTGAGGGATCAGTTAAGTGTAGAAGTTACTATTTAAGCTGTGTTTTGGAGCAAACAGTGTATCACAGAGAGGGGAGACAGCCTGTACAAAAGCATGGTGGTGGGAGATATACTGTTCCACATAAGGAACAGTTAGCAGACCACTTTGATTGGAATGGAGAATTTTTGATGGGGAGTAATATGAAATAAGCCTGGGAGGGTAAACTAGAGCCAAATTGTAGAGGGCTTTAAATACCAGGCTAGGGAATTTATATTTTAAGGTAGGTAAGTGGCATACTGAATAAAATTCTGGACTTTGGAGTCCTGACTTCAGAGTTAGGAAGCTCTGAATTCGAATCTTACCACAGGGGTAAGTCCCTTAACCTTTCTCAGTCTCAGTCTCTTCAGTTGTAAAATGGATTTAATAATAGCATGGATAGGTCATGGAAGTGTGAGGGAAATAAATGAGATGATATGTAAAGAGTATTTGCTAAAACTTAAAGCATTATTATTATTAATTATTATTCCTAGAGGCAATGAGGTGTCATTGAATTTTTTTTTTCCAGTGGAGGTGGGAGGTAGGGGGTGGGCCTGGTCTGGCAGATTTATGTTTTAGGAATACCTATTTAGCCACTACATGGAAAATGAATCTGGCAAGGGGCAGACCCTAGAGACTCTAGGTTCCATAATATTCTACGAAAAGGAGGCGGCAGAGCTAAACAGTCTTTGAGCAAAACAGCTGCATTTCCATGGCAGGAAATATCATGTAAATGCTATTTTTTTATTCTCAATATTTGCCCTCCACTCTGAGGTCTGGAAGATATCAGGAGGGATCACTCGAGTCAGAAAGATCTCACTCATGCCTGTAGGATTTACTGCTGAATCTTACTGCTGTTTTAACTTCATCATCAGCCTTGAAAATAGCCCCTTCTCCTCTGTAAGCAACAATGGCCATTTGGAGGGGAGAATTGGAATGTTGCTTTCCTTCATTCTGCTGTCCCCCATATTCCCTACCTCCAGGAAGGGCTTAGGGCTTGGGGGGCGGGGGTGGAGTGGGAAGAACAGTCAAATAATAGTAATTCTCACTCACATTCTTGCTCAAATAATATGGAACCCTACTGTACGCCCATGACATCCTTGGTACAGTGAAAAGTATCAGCTAAGGACAGAAAATGGTGAAATTTCAACTGCTGCTGCTTCCTCCCAAGTGTTTAGGAGGGAGGGGAGGTAGCCAGAGAGGGACTAGTGAAGGAGTTCCAAACCATCTAGTTTTGTAACACTCCCACAACATTGCCAATTATCTTAAGGGATAAAATACAATTTCTTAAAAAAAAAGTCTCCAAACAAATATAATTTTCATAGACTCACAGAATGTTGGAACTGCAGAAAACCTTAGAAAAATATAGTATCATAGATTTAGAGCTAGACAGAAATTTAGGGGGTCACCTTGTCTCACCCCCTCAGGATGAGGGAACTGCAGCAAGAAATAGTTTAATTCTCTCTGAAAAAGATACCCATGCATGTATGTGTGTACAAGTATACGTGTGTAAATACGGATGTGTATTATACATATGTATTATATACGTATGTGTATTATACACATATGAAGCAGCTAAGGGCACTGTGGATAGGGTGCTGAACCCGAAATCAGGAAGACCTGAATTCAAATCTGGCCTAAGATACTTTCTATCTGTGTGACCCTGAGCAAGTCACTTAACCTCTGTTTATGCTAGTTTCATTAACTGTAAAATGGGGATAACAGCACCTACCTCCTTAGAATTGTCATGAAGATCAAGTGCGATAATGCTTAGCACAGTGACTGATACACAGTAGGCACTTAATGAATGTTTATTGAATTGAATTAAAGTACTTAGCATAGGGCCTTGTACATAGTAGGAACATAAAAAAACTATTATTGTTATTTTCATTATTATACATATAAATACACATACAAGGGGCGGCTAGGTGGCACAGTGAATAGAGCACAGGCCCTGGAGTCAGGAGGACCTGAGTTCAAATCTGGCCTCAGACACTTAACACTTACTAGCCTTGTGACCTTGGGCAAGTCACTTAACCCCAATTGCCCTTCCTCCTGCAAAACCTAAATAAATAAATACACATACACATAGGTACCCCCACGTCCCCATAAAGAGCTTTAGAAGAGACAAAAGGTAAAAGGGTCAGGAATTTAGAGCTGAAAGGGATCTTAGAGGTTACCTTGTCCAGCTTCCCCATTTTACAGAAGAAAAGAGTCTAGAGAAATAAAATGATTTGTCTTAGGTCACAGAACTCAATGTCAGAACCAATATTTGAACCCAAATCATAGTACCATGGGCAACTAGGCTGCACAGTGGATAAAGTGCCAGACCTGGAGTTAGGAAGGCCCCTTTTTCTAAGTTAAATCTAGCCTCAGACACTTTTTAGCTTTGTTTCCGTGGGCAAGTCACTTAACCCTGTTGGCCTCAGTTTCCTCATCTGTCAAATGATCTGGGGAAGGAAATGGCAAACCACTACAGTATCCTTTGCCAAGAAGACCCCAAATGAGGTCACAGAGAGTGGGACACAACTGAAACAACTCAACAACAACGATAGATTTAAAGCTGGAGTGGACACAGAGGTCATCTATTCCAACCCCTCATTTTACAAATGAAGAAAGAGAAGTTTAGAGACTGGCCCATGTTCCCTCAGGTAGTGAGTGGCAGAGCTGAGATCAGAGCTCGGACCCTCCGACTCCAAACCCAGGGCTCTTTCCATATCACCAAGTGAAAATGGAAGCCTTTCTCCAGTCCCAGCATGGGACTGTGAAGACCAGACAGCCATTACTGACCAGCACTATTCACAAGGAGGCTGGGGTTCACTGCCTCCGGGAGTTCAAGACTTCGGATCTTACACGCTTCGTTACCACTGTCAGGGCGTGCCTCCACTTGCCTGCGTGTTGTGACAGAGACACACCAGGAGCTGTCAGAGTCATGTAACAATGTGACAGAGAGCCGGCAGCTTACCACGTGCGTGGGGTATGAGCGAGGGGATGAATGGAATCCCATGAAGGAATTCTTTTAAAGGTCATATTCAAAACGAACATACACAATAATTCTTTCCATGACTCCTTCACACTTTCTGAAGCCACAACTTATAAATAATCAATTATAATTAATACCAGTTTTAAAGATGAGGTAAATGAGAGGCTTGTTGGTCACATGGCTTGTTTAGAGTTGCATAGGGAGTGGCTGACAGAGCTGGAACTAGAACTCACATCTCCAGACTTGAAGTTCAATGGTCTTTCTATTTATTATCTCAGTGACCTTAGATAAGTCATTTTCTTGCTTGGGACCTCAATTTCCTCTTCTGTAAAATGGGGGCATTGGCTGTGTCTAAATTTTCTTCCAGTTCTAAGTCTATAATCCTATGATGCTGATTTTCAAGATCCCCTCCTTCCCCGAACCCCATGATTCTAGTCCCCCTCCCCTCCATTATTATGGATTTATTTATTGAAAGTTCTTGTAGCACTCCCATCTTCCAGGTTCCCTGCCAACCCACAGATAAGCAGCAAATCCAACAACAAACACTACATTCAATGATATTTCCCGATTCAGCAACAGCCCTGTTGGAGACATTTCAGTCACTATGATGTAACAGAAAACTTGCTAGATTTGTAGTGGGAGGACCTGGGTTTATAACTCAGCTCTACCATTTGCCACCTGTGTGACCCTGGGCAAGTCATGTACCATCCATGAACACTGCATATGTCCTGTAAGTATCCTGCTGTTTGCATGTTGCCTCCTTCATTAGAAGGTAAGTTCCTTGAGGGCAGGGGCCATGTTCCACATCCCACCCCTTTCTTTGTGTCCCCAGTGCCGAATATGCCTAGCACACAGTAAGCACTTGATGAACGATTTCAGAGAATGAAGTCTCTTGGCTGACTTCTCCTGGCTTCTGTTTGTTCCTATTTAAAAAGAGGAGGTTGGACTAAGGGACCTTTGAAGTCTCACTCAGTTCTGCATCGATAATCTTCTGACCCTGTGAGTCTGATGGAAAGGATTCTTTGATGAGAAAGAGATGCCTGGCGATCTCTCCCAGAAGCACTCTAACAACAACCACACTCCTCTTAATTCTTGGCCTTCGCTGCAAAGAAACCAGCTCAGGATAGACCTGTGCCAAACAGGAAAGAGATTGGATCTCTCCGCGTAGATCCAACAAGCTGAATACACCCGCGCTACCACCACGGGACCATCATTCGTTTCCTATTTCTTTCTCCCTTTCCCCTTCCCTTTGCTTTTGAGGTGTTTGTTTTAGGATCAGCCAAGTCTTCCAACAGCATTTTTTTTTAAAAGCTATTTCTGCTTTGGGGATAAGGTTGAGACTGAACATGCTGTAGTCCCTCTTGGGAAGAATGTACTGGCTACCAGAAAGCAGTATTGAACTCATCTGTGTTTCTCCAAAGTAGTGAAGTGGGGGAGCAGCATATTGTGGTGGGGTGAGATGAGCATGGGAGACAAAACTTGGGTTGAGAACCTAACTGGGGTTTAGAAACTCTGTTTCTTTCTTTTTTTTATGTTTTGCTTTTTGGAGGGGGGAAGGCCGGGCAATTGGGGTTAAGTGACATGGCCAAGGTCACATGGCTAGTAAGTGTTAAGTGTCTGAGGCTGGATTTGAACTCAGGTGATCTTGACTCCAGGGCTGGTGCTCTATTCACTGCGCCACCTAGCTGAACCCGAGAAACTCTGTTTCTTAATACCAGTGCAGCCTTGGGCGAGTCACATCTACTCTCTGATCCTCAGTTTCCCCATCTCTAAAATGACCTGGTCAGACTCTCAGGATCCATGCTCCTGTAAATCTTCAGACTTTTGGATCTGTGAATTCTCAAGACCAATTCTAGCTTGAAAGCCTACCACACTACTAAGAAAGCTATTGGGGAAACCTGGAAATGAGGGTGAGAATGACTAAATGATAATGTTGTAATACTTGAAATGCTCGCACATGCACACACACATGCACATGTATGAGCATACATGTGGATGCACCTGCGATTGCACACATACATACACATACAGAATAGCAAAGAGTAACTTATATGGTGATGTGGTGAAATCTTGAAACATATCCACAGGTGTGTACACATACACAATACACATGTGCACACACATACATGCAGGTACTTACACATGTGTATATGCACAGACATATATACAACACATGTATACATGTATGTACATTCTTCATTCTCCCAGAAGAGCCGGGCATGGCTATATGGTGATATGGTAAACACTTGAAATAGATGATACAAACATGTACACACATATATACATGTTTATACACGCGTGTCCATATCTTTGGAGAATGGACATCCAAATCTGTTTAAGTGGTAGAGGGAATTCTAATAAGGCAACTCCCTTTACCAGTAGAGATCAATACTTGTTCTTTCATTTACAGTCTTAGAGAGTTGCCTGAGACACTAAGGCTTGCAGTGACTTGTCTAAGGTCACACAGCCAGCATGAGGTAGGCATGAGATTTGAACCCGAACCTTCCTGACTCAGAGGCTAATTCTCTATTTGATACACAATGACACCTCTTATGGAGTATAATAATGGCTTACTTCTGTATCACTTTATGGCTGACAAGGTGCTCTGGATGCAACATCTCATTTTATTCTTACAACCAATGGTGAGATGGGTAGAGTGAGGATGATTGTCTTGATATTACATACAAGGCAATAGAAACTCAGAGAAGACCTGACTTGGACCCAAGTCTTACGTGTCCCAAATCTTACGTCTACACAAGTTTTTCTCCCCATTTCCAAGGCACTCTCTTGTCACAATCACCCTCCTAGGTTTTATGATCCCCTGAAAAGAAAAAGAGGCCTGTGGGGTATTAGAATAGCTCTGTGGAAGAAAACATCTGATAATCAGCCATAGGAAGGAGTCCTAACCCCGATTTCTTGTTATTTTTATCATTGTTATTGAGCTGAATCTGACTCTTTATGACCCCCATGGACCATGGTGTCTGTGGGGTTTTCTTGGCAAAGATGCTGGAGTGGTTTGCCATTTTCTTCTCCAGCTCATTTTTTTTTTATAGATGAGGAAACTGAGGCAAACAAGGTTAAGTGACTTACCCAGAATCACAGAACTAGTAAGTGTCTAAGACCAGATTTGGAACTCAGGTCTTCCTGATTAGCTGCCCTGTGAGCTTCTACTTGGTTGTATGTTTCTGGGAAATTCAGTTCAACACACATTTATTAAGCATCTACTGTATTCAAGGCACTGTGCCAGGCATCAGAGATACAAAGGCAAACAAAATCGTCCCGACCCTCATGCTTGATTGGAGAAGTGAAACATTCACATAATTCAGTATGGTACAAGGAAAATTAAGGAAGGATTAAACATCAACAACTGGGGAGGAGGAATTCAGGAAATTCTCCACAGAGGAAGGGGCATCCAAGCTTAGTCCTGAAGAGGGTGAAGATTGCGGAAGATATAGCCTAGGCACAGGGGGAGGAAGGTACTACTCGAGCAAATATACAGAAGTGGGAGATGGAATTTTGAGTTTGGGGACCAGCTGGTAGTAGAGTTGACTTGGAAAATAGAGTTCCTCAAAGGGAGTAATAGGAAAGAAACCAGATTTTGGTAGCTGTTAAACAACAGTGAGGGGGGCTTGCATTTTGTCCTAGAGGCAATGAGAAGCTTTGCTGTCAGAACAATGCCTGAGGAAGATGGTTTTGGCAGCTGTGTGGAGGATGGGGTGGAGATGGGAGAAACTGGAGATAGAGAAGCAAATGAGGAAGCTGTCCAAGTCATCCTGGTGAGAGGTGAGCTAGTGTGGAGCTGTCAGAGCTCACAGTGGTGAGCAGCACTGGATGAAAAAACCATAAATACCAGGATGGGATTTGAAGCCAAAAGACTTGAGTTCTCCTCTGCTACTTAAGACATGTATGACCTTAGGCAAGTCATTTTATCTTTGAGGATCCCAGTTTCCTCATGTGTAAAATGAGGTGGCTGGACTAGCTGATCTCTAGGGGCTTCTTCCAGCTTCATTTCTCCTACATCTTTCAGAATTGGGGCAGAGGAGGCTTGGGGAAGTATCACCACAAGACTTAACCCAAAATAAATGACGGCAGTTTTCAAAAGCCATATGCCTAACCTTATATCCAAATGGCCAGAGACAGCTGGTGGCCACAAAAATATCCCTTCTATCCCTTCTGCCATTTCTAGTTATGCCATCTTCTCTTCTTTCCCTTTCTTTCTCCGTCAGTTCCTGGCACCGCCCACTCCCATTGCAGATGCTCTTGTCTCAGAGCTAGTGAAGGACGGGATCTTCAGTGACAAAGGGCAAGACGGGTAATAGTGACAGCAGTAGTGGAAGAACGGAGGGACAGTACAGTGCTGCTGTGCTCTATCCACCTCCAGGCTCAGCACTGGTCTCATGGGTAGTTCCCCACCTCACATCCCATCATGTCACCCTTCCCACCCATGACACTATTTCAGAGTTCTTGCTTTGGACCATCCTAGGTGATCTTAGGGGAAAAAAAAAGAAAGACACAAAAGACCTTGAATATGGTTTTCTTCTCAAAAATCTACAGGCGGTGAATAACTATAGTAAATTTAAGACGATTTTCAAAATGCTTTATTTTAGAAACATGAACATAAAGGTTGCTAACTTTATATATTACAGAAACTAGGAAATAAAGCACAATAATGAGGATGCACACAAATTGCAGGTAAAAAATGTGTATGAAAGACAGAAATTCACCTTAGTTTTTTACTACTGCCTAGATGAACTTGATTCTATTTTTGTATGATGCAGCCTAGGGGAGCACAAAAATTCTGATTAGAACCAAATGCAGTAGGTCTGAACAGCATGCCTGGACCACACTCTTTCTATTTCTTGGTTTTTAGAAATCCTTCTCCACAGAACTCACAAGTTTCCTCCTCAATGTAGTCTTCCCTGATTTCCTCCCTCCCTCTATTCCCCATTCTGGCTGCCTTCTTCCTCCCTCCCTTTCTCCCCCCCCCCTCTGTCAGTGTTTCCCCCCACTCCATAGGTCCCCCTTTCTTCCTCTCAGCAACTTCCCTTGTCTGGCATTTTCTTTATTTACCTAGCCCTTGTCTCAAGCCACAGAATCCATGCCCAGTGGGTAGGAAAAGGGGTAACCTTGGCACTGCCCGTATTCCAAAAGTGGGGAAGGTGAGGGTGAAAAGTCTTCACAACCCGTGAATATGAATTAAAAATAAACCAATGAAAAATCGAATATTAATTAATTAAAAAAACAATAATAGCTAAAGGCAAAGTGCTTTACACAGACTTTCTTATTTGATCCTAACAATGGCTCTGTGAGGTAGGTACTACTGTCATTCCCATTTTATGAATAAGGACAGAGGGGCTGACTTGTCCATGGTCACAGAGCTAGTAAGCGCTGAAGCAGACTTCAAACTTAAATCTTGCTGCTAAGTTGGGTGCTCTATACCCACTAAGCTATCTGACTACCTCTGAATATGTAGGAAGAAATGTGTTGCTAGCTTTCCAAGCTGCAACTCAACGCATTTTCCCCTAGTAATGTTTCATATGGTAGTAAAATTCTAATAATACCCTTACTCAGATAAAGTAATCAAATCATCCAAGATTGGTTCTGGAAGGTACCTTAGAGACCCTCTCATCCAACTACTTTATCTTATAGATGAGCAAAGGAAACTCAGAAAGGGGAAGAAACTCATCTAAGGTAAAACAGTAAGCAAGAGAGGGAAGTTTTTAACACACACACACACACATCTGACTCCAAATCCCCTATTCCTTCCACTACACCCACCTCTAATTCTTGCTCTCCAGGGACCTTATGAATGAAATAGACTTTTGTGTATTGTGGACTAGACTGAGAATCTAAATATCTTAATTTCTATAGCATGTCCTAGAGACATCTCAGATACAACATATCTAAAACAAAGCTCATCCTTCCTCCTAAAACACTTCCCTACGACTCTGTCAAGGGCACCAATATCCTCTCAGTCACCCAGGCTCAAACTTTTCCTAATGCTTCCATCACACATCCAACTGTTGTCAAGCTCTGTTGTTTCTACCATCACATCTCCACCATGCGCTCCCTTCTCTCCACTCACACAGATCTCATTAACTCAGACTTGTACTATTGCAATAACCTTCCGATTGGTCTTCCTGCCTCAATTCCCTCTCTAGTTCAGTTTGTCTTCCACTCAGCTTCAAGTGATTTCCCTGAAACATGGGTCTATGTCACTTCCCTCTTTCAATAATTTCCATTGATTCCCTGTTACCTCCAGGATCAATCTATGACCTCCTGTTTGCCTTTTTATGCCCCTCCACAACCTGAGCCCTTCTTACTTTTCCAGTCTTCTTATCCTTTAGTCCCCTGTATATATTCTTCAATCCAAGGACATTGGCCTCGTTCCCGGAGCAAGACAATCCATTTCCTGATGGTGAATTTTCATTGGCTGTTCCCAGTGCCTGGAATACTCTCCTTCCTCATTCCTGCCTCTGGACTTCACTGGCTTTCTTTAATTCTAAACCCCTCCCCATTCTCCTCTTCCTCCTTCCTCTGTTTATTACCTTCCGGCGACTATCTTATTTGAATAATTATTTGCATGCTGTCTTCCTCTCCACTCCCCTTAGAATGTATGCTCCTGGAAGGCAAGGACTGGTGTTTCTGCCTTTCTTTGCATCCCCACTGCTTACCATAGAGTAAGTACTTAATGTGTTCTTATTGACTGTCTACGAGACAATGCTCTCTAAATTCTATACCCCTGACTTACATATCAACTTTTGTAATACAACCTATAAATTCTGGGCTGAAGTCAATGACTGTTCCAACTATTCCTCAGGTTCTTGAAAAGCTTCTTCTAAATTAAAAATCTTCCTCTCCATCTCCAATCTGCTTTAGTTTTTGCTTTGTTAACTGGATCCTGTTTTAATAATGTAAAGGTGAAGTTTAGTACAGTAAAAATCAGATTGCCCCCAATTCCAAATCATTGGGGTCCGAGTTAAGGAAACTTGACTTCGATTGAAGGCTTCAGTTAGTCATTCACTGCAATCTCCTTCCCCACCAAACCTTTTATTAGATATATTATCAACTGATATGCTAACAACGAGCAAACTGACTGGCTTGAATTTCACTCTTTTCACCATTCTCCCCAGCTGTGGGTGGATGTGCTCCAGAACAGGAAAGGATCAATAGACACGCTCCAGAATGGGAGGGAAGGAGGAGGAGAGAGAGTCATGTGACCTGGATAATGTCTGACAAGTTTCAGGGCCCTCCAATGAGCCCTGTATAGGATCTACTATCCCAAATGATCTACGAGACCCACATCTTCCAGATGAGAACGCCTAATCAGTGCCTTTAGGATTCTCCAGGGTCCCCACAGGAATCAACATGCCCTTGCCACCAAAGACAGGCTTTTTGCAAGACACAGGGGCACATCTCATACGTGGGAAAGAGTCTTAGTGACACCGAGTTGTTTTCACAGGGAGTTATCCATCACTCTTGTGCTAACACCTGCGTCCGAGCCCTTGGGCTCCATGGGAGCATTTTAAAAGTTGGTCTGACAAACTCTTCAGCCAGTGTTGAAGGTCTAAGGCAGAGGGCATCTGTAAGGTCAGGCTTTTCTCCTTTCTTCAAAATAACTGTTACTCCTATTGAGCTTTAAAAAATATTTTTTAAATTTTTTTGAGATTCTCTCTCCTGCCAGCTCAAACTTGCATTGGTCAGCACAGAAGCACTGGCCTTTTCTGTTTCCAACCTGGGCCGGTTTGCTCCTTCTTAACTGAAGAGTCTAGTGCCCGCCTCCATTCCCAGGGGCTCGCCATATTTGTGCTGGACTGAATGCAGACACATGATCAGCTGTAGCCTGACCCTAGCTCAGTCCCTTCACTAGCAGGCACTTCACGTGATCACCACCAAACCTGATTCCCATGGACTCGAGTTATCCTCAGACTATAATGTGAGGTAGCAGAAAGCCCGTGGACAGAGAGTTGGGAAATCTGGGCTCTAATCCTGACTGCCACTAATTTGTAAGATTATGACAAGTCACATAATTTCTCCAGGGAGTCCGTTTCCTTACCCATTGGGAAATAAAGGGGTTCACACTAAATGGCCCCTAAGGTTTATTATTCTATTTACTTAGAGGTTGGTGGATTCTCAGGGTTCTTCTGATTCAATTGCAACCTGAATGCTTTTCCTGATGCCTAGCCACCCCTTCCCCCACCCCAATTGTGACCCCTCCTAAAATTCCAGTGCATATACTTAGTATATATTTTCTATTTACTTCTATGTATACATAATATTTCTCTGATGGAATATAACTTCTCTGAGGGCAGGGATTATTTTATTTTTGCTTCTGCATCTTCGGTGCCTGGCACATAGTAAACACTTAATGTTTGTGGGTTGACTGATTTATTGACTTACAGCACCAGTCATAAACCTCTAGCACCAATTTATAATAAATACAAATAATAATTTGCATTTATATAGGGCTTAGAGAGAGAAGTAACCTGGCAAGGCATATAGAGAGCTGGCCTCTAAGTCAGGAAGACCTTGTTTAGAGTTCCAGCTCAAACACATTCTGGTTTTCGAACAGTGGAACAAATCACAACCTTTCACTATCCCAGGGAACTCTTTAAGATTATACAAAGTTGCAGAATAGTTGTTGGTTTGCATGGGGAGAGAGGGTTTCCTCATGGAAAGTTTCCTCTACCAATGAAATCATAGGACTGGGGGGAAAATCCAATCATGCTTTACAGATATTTGATCCCGATCACTATCCTCTGAGGTAGTTTCTGCCAGTATCATCTGCATTTTTCAGATGAGGAAACTTGCACCTTTCCTCCAAAGAACACCCAGCAGTTAATAGAGCAAACTAATTAACTCTTAAAGGACCCACCCCAGACCAAGGTTGTTTTGTTTTTTAATCTCCCGACTAGTAGTAGAAATCTATGAATCTTGGAGAGAAGAAAACAAATTTTTTTAATAGAAAGGGAGTAAGAGAGGGTGGGAGAGGATGGGAAAGGAGAAGACGGTCCGCTTAACACTAAGCATAAACTGGACAGGTTGTCTGTGTGGTCCCCTCGGGATTTCACATGTTTTGCACCTCTTAGACGTGATTCTCATGGGATATTGTGTATTTTAGTTGTTTATGTCTTCTTCTCCCAGATTGCATACTCCAAGATAACAAAGCACTGTAATCTGAACTAAACTTTGTGTCTCCCAGAGAACGTAACATTTTGTCTGGCACTTAATAGGTATTCTGAGAATATTTGTTGAATAGATACTGTAGGATGAAATGATGAGATTTTAGGTTTACCAAGGGCTCCCTTGCCACATCCTCCACCCTAAAACACAACAAGAACTCTCCCTTATTCAGTGCAACAAAATCCAAAATTAGAGATGGATCGCTGAGTTAACCGTTTCCAGTCATTTGAGATTTCCTTTTAAAATGTTAAGTACCCTGGAGAAAGGGGACCCCAATAGTCAATAGGAACCAGTTTTCAAGTTGCTCTTAGTGGCAGGAGGGTTCTAAGACCCCCATGAGATCACTGGGGGTAAGGAGGCAGAAGGAAGGAATGAGGAAGCACTCAAGGTCTGTGTCGCACTCTTGCCACAGTCTGGGCAGAATGAAGGAGTACCCCCCCCCCTTTTTGATCCCAGAAGCTGGTCCATTACTTGGATTTGGCATAATTCAGTGCAATTCAGCATGTGCAAGGCACCGTGCTAGGCACTGGGGACACATAATCAACACAAACAGGAAACGAAGAGTTTACCTTGTCCTCCGAGAGCTTACATTTTATTGGAAGTTTTCTAATAGTGGAGTTTTCTAATAAATAGTGGAGTTTTCATTTCAGCTGGGGGGGGGAGTTGGGATGGGGGATAGAGGGAATGCATTTAACTTTGGCTTCCCTATGATTTTTTTTTTTTTGGGTTTACTAAAGGGGGGGAAAGTGGGGAACCAGAGGAAGTCAAGGGAAGGGGGGGGGGGGTGAGGCGGGTAGGGGCAGAGCAGGAATCCTACATATAATTTTTTTAAAAATCATCGAGGTTTCTGCACAGAGCTTGATGAGGGGAGTGAGAGGGTGCGATGGGTGCACCCAACATCATGCCAAGCCAACGCCCCTTTAGTTGCCAGGCCAGTTGGGACTGGTTCACCCCACCTCTCTCCTCTCCTTGCCAGCCCCCACTGGAGGATTCATGAGAAAACGGAATCCGGAATGTGATGTAACCACAAGTTCTCCGCCTCAATCTAAAAAAGATATTACCTCAGCCCCTTCCCTTCTTCTTCCCCCTCTGCCCCGGCCTCCCTCTCTCCCTCCCTTCCCCTGGCCCTGCCCGGCGGCCTCTCTGGGGCCCAGCCTGTTTTTCTTAGCCTCTGCTCCACATTCTCACACAGCCCCAGCCCCGACCTCCTCACCCACCCAGGTTGCGGGGGAGGCAGCTGTCTCAGAGTTGCTTGCGCTGGCTTCCTACCGGGTTAACGCTTGAGACTTCGGAGCCCTTTCTTGCCTCAATCCCCCAGCTGGAGACAAGCAGAGAGAGAGAGGTCATGGCAGGGGGCGGGGTGGGAAGGAGGGAGGGAGGGAGGGAGTAAAGAGGAGGAGGAGAAGACAAAGAGGAGGGAGGGAGGAAGGGAGTGGTGAGCTAGGAGGGCAGAGCCCCGGAGCAGTTGGGGCGTGGGGCCTGAAGGCTGACCCTCAGGCTACTCCCGGAACGGGCCAGAAGTCGAGCCAGCTTTGGGGCTGGTTGCCAGCCCTCTGGGGAAGGAGCGGAGCCGCAGCCCCCACCAGCCTGCAGCTACCAGCTCGGCCCAGCCCCGTGTGCCAGGAGGACAGGCAGGGCTGGGCAGGGCACAGCACTCACAGAAAGCCCAAGCAATCTCATCCCTTCCCCCCTCACCTTTGGCTGGTGGCTGAGGGCTGGCACACTAATTCTGCTGGAGGTGTGAGCTGCTTCATGTGGTACCTCTCCCAAGGGTGTTTGCTTGTTAATTGAAGCCGCTGGGGAGAAATACATAATCCAACCGGCCAGCCTTATGATGTTTACTGAATGCTTTCTGATGGGCCAGACCCTGTAATGGAAGAAAGGGAGTAGGCAGCTGCTTCCTGCCTTTGGGCCTCAGTGTGCACACGTATAAAGTGGGGAGAAGGCTACATGAGTTCTAAGGTGCCTTCCAGCACTAACATCCTATGATGGAAAAAGGATAAGACACGGTAACACATAAAAAGCTCAGAGTACAAAGTAGTGTATGGCATTGTGTCCAAAAAGTAGCACAAGGAGAAACTGCCCCAGGAATCCAGGAAAGGTACAGGTTTCTCTGGCCTGGAAGAACACAGAGTAATGGATTGCTAAACGGAGAGGTTAGGAAAAATTTGGGGGAGGAAGAGGGGAACCTTCCAAGCAGCCCTTTAAATCCTGTCATAAGTGCCTTTGTGGGCTAGGCCCCAAGAGAGGACTCATCAAACAGGTGGTTCTTGTGACATAAAGCCTTGGTGCTGGTGCTAGAGTGTTCCCCACAAACTTCACTGCAACTGCCCTGAAAGTGGGGGGGGGGGACCCAAAGAGGTAACTAAATAATTTTTCCACTTTTCTCCTGCCGCCAAAACAAAACAAACAAAAACAATTAGAGATTCAGAATTACAAAACACAGAGCTGGAGGGGACCTCAGAAGTGCTCTGGTTTGTTGATTTATTTATTGGGTTTTGGTGAAGCAATGGGGTTAAGTGACTTGCCAAGGGTCACACAACTACTAAGTTTCTGAGGTCACATTTGAAGTAAGGTCCTCCCCACTCCAGGTCTCTAGTTTCACCCAACTGAAAAATAATCTTCACTGTAACACACCTTTGCTTGAAAACCTCCAATGAAAGGCAGCTAGTTGGCAAAGTAGATAGAGCACCTTCCCTGGAGCCAGGAGGACCTGAGTTTAAATTCAGCCTCAGACACTTAACTAGCTATGTGACCCTGGGCAAGTCACTTAACTGTAAATGCCTCAAAAGAAAAGAAAGGCTTCAATGAAAGGGAACCCACTATATATATTTTAAAAGCCCATCCCTCTCTGGAGAGCTTAATTTGTAAGGAAGTTCTTTACATCATGTTTAAATTTGCCTCTTCACAAATTCTACCAAATCATTCCTCTTTTTGCCCTGTGGAGCTGAACAACCAAGTCTAATCTCTCTTCTATATGATAGTTCTTCAAATACTTGAACAGTTATAGTTGTCTTTTCCTTTATCTTTTCTTCTTCAGATAAACTATCCCTATTTTCTTCAATCCTCATAATGGCATGGACAGTGCGTGTGTGTGTGTGTGTGTGTGTGTGTGTGTGTGTGTGTGTGTGTAACTTAACCAGAGTTAAATGACTAGGCCAGGGTAACACAACTAAGAAGTGTCTGAGGCTAGATTTCAATGCAAGGTTTTCCTAATTCCAGGGCTAGCACTCTATTCACTGTTTGATCTAGCTGTCCCAACACCTGTTACCATATTGGCTAGTCAGCTTACTACACATCTGCATTGTGTTAAGCACAGGGGATACAAAAGGAGGTAAAAATCTCTGCTCTCAAGTAGCTCCCTAGCTAATGAGGGGGACAACAAGCTGTCTGCAGGATAAATAAGAGAGAATTTGAAGGAAGACCCTAGGATTAAATGGAGCTGGGAAAGGTTTCTTTTTTTTATTTTTTATTTTTAGAGGGAGGAAGGTAAGGCAGTTGGGGTTAAGTGACTTGTCCAAGGTCCCACAGCTAGTAAGAGTGTCAAGTGTCTGAAGCCGCATTTGAACTCAGGTCCTCCTAACTCCAGGGCCAATGCTCTATTCACTCCACTACCTACCTGCCTGCTCCCCCCCCCCCCCCCAAGGTTTCTTGTAGAAGGTGGCATTTTAGTTGGGACTTGAAAGCCAGGGAAACCTGGAGGGGGAGATGAAGGAGTGTATTTCAGGCATGAGAGAAAGCCTGAGAAAATGCCTGAAACTGAGAGATGGAGTGTCTTGTTCACGCAGCAGCCAGGAGCCCAGTGTCTCTGGATCAGAAAGTATATACAGGGGTGTAAAATGTAAGAAGACTGGAAAGGTACAGGGGGAGAGGTGTGAGGCTAAGCTGTCACAGGCTCTAAATGCCAGAGGATTTTGTATTTGAGTCTGGAGGGGATGGGGAGTCACTACAGTATACGGAGTAGGGGATTGCATGTTTGGATCTGCACTTTAGGAAAATCACTTTGGTGATTTGGCAGATCCACCAGAAGACTTTTACAATAGGGATGAGGTGAAGAGGCCCTGTACCATGGTGGGAGCAGGGGCAGAGGAGAGGAGCAGAAAACATGAGAAATGTTGCAAAGGTGAAGACAAATTGGATGGGAGGGCTGAGAGATAGAGAAGAAATGAGGACTATACTTAGATTTTGAGCCTGAGGGACAGGGGGTATGATGGTGCCCTTGACAATAATAGGGTCATTTGAAGGAAGGGAGGCTTTGGAGGGAAAGATGATGATGGACACACTAAGTTTAAGATGTTTGCTGGACATCTGGTTCAAGATGTCTGAAAGGCAGTTGGAGATATGAGACTGGAGGTCAGCAGAGAGGTTAGGACTGGATGATAGCTTTGAAAATCATCAGCATATAAATAATCATTAAATTTATGGGAGCTGATGAGATCACCAAATAAAGTAGTATAGGGGAAAAAGAGAAAAGGGTCCAGGACAGAACCCTTTGAGACCCCCGTGGTTAGTGGTCTGACCTGGATGAGGATCCAGAAAAAGAGATTGAGATGGAGAAGTCAGAGAGGTAGGAGGAGAACCAGGAGAGAGTGGTGTCCCCAAAACCAAGAGAGAAGAGAGCATCAGGAAGAGGAGGGTGATAAACAAGTGTTAGAGGCTACAGAAAGGCTAAGAAGGATGATTATGGCATTTGACATGTAGGAGACTATTAGTAATTTTAGAGAGTTAAACCAGTTAAATTGCAAGATGAGAAACCAGATTGTAGGTTGTCTTGTTCCGGACACCCTGTAGGGAACCTATGGCCTCGAGGTCACATGTGACCCTCTAGGACCTTGGACTGAATCCAGTTGTTCTGTGGAGTTTAGATTCAAAGGGCTGCCCTTGAGGACCTAGATGACCACATGTGGCTTCGAGGCTGCAGGTTCCCCACCCCTGTCCTAGATCATCAATGTCTTTCCTAAAAAGTGGTGTTCAGAATTGAACACAGCATTGATCACTGGCCATTGATGGAAACCATCCCTGTCTAAATGTAGCCAAAGATATCATTAAGCTTTGGGGGGCATCCATATCGCACTATTGACTCATAAACCTTGCAGCCCACTAAAACCCCCAGATCTTTTTTAGACAAATTTCTATCTAAGCATGTTTCTTGTCCCCCCCCTTCTAACCCAAGTGTATGAGTTTACATTTATCCCTATTAAATTTAATCTTATTAGAGAGACAAATTAAGAGGCTGTAATAGGTCAGGCAAGAGGTGATGAGGGTCTGAAGGGGGTGAAGGCTATGTGAGTGAAGGGAAAGGCACAACTTCAGGAAATGCTGGGGAGGTCGAAATCACAAGTTTTAGATATTGATTGGATATGTGGGGGGGGGGTACAGAAAAGTAAGGAATCAGGGATTTGCCAAAGTTTCAAACCTGAGTGACTAGAAGGATGGTGTTACCCTCAACAAACACAGGGACATTTGGAAGAGGGATGGGATAGTAGACAAGGGGAAGGAAGGAAATGAATTCTGCTTAGGACACTTTGAGTTTTGAGTCTAAGAGACATCATTTGAAATGTCTAATTATCATTTGGTAATGCAGGATGGGAGTTCAGGAGAGAGATTAGATGGAAAAGTGTTTTGGAAAGTTTAAAATGATGTGCAAAGGCAAGATAATAGCAACTCTTAAAATGTAGGAGTCAACTTTAGGACACCGGGCTGTCTCTTGGAGTTCAAGGGGTTTCTTACTATGGTGATCAGGGCCATAACTCTCAGAAGGGGGCTGGGCTCAAAGTCCTAATGTGAATTTTTATTTGGCAATCATTTTCATACTGTGTTCAAGAAGCACTAACACCAAGTACATCAAATCAAATCAAATTAAATTAATTGATTTAGCACAACCTGCTGCGGCTGCATTTAGAGCCATAGTCAGGGCATGACCCATATGAAATATAAAAAAAATATTCAAAATAATCAGATTAATCACACCCTGAATTAGAACATAGGCACATGCTATCTGAGTCTCCCCAAAGTGACAGGATCTGGTCTAAAACCTCTTTAAAACAAATCTCCATACTTCCAGGAAAAGAAAGGGAGGCTTTACCCTATTTTTGCTTACTCTTTTTTCTTATATGAAATGACCCCCACACACATACCCCAACTCCAATTGGTCCTTCAGGGTCCCAGTTTAAGACCCTTCTTTCTCCTTCCCCCCAGAATTTATGTATTTATTTTTAGTTTTTAACATTCATTTCCACTAGATTTTTTTCTCCCCATCTCTCCCCTACCCCCCATCATAAAATAGCAACCATACTTATTACCCCCTCCCCCACTCTGCCCTCTGTTGCATCCCCCCCCACCCCCCTCTTACCCCCTCTCCTCTCACTTTCTTGTAGGACAAGAAGGATTTTTGTACCCTCCTGCCTGGTATATCTTATTTCGCGGCTGCATGTAAAAACAAATTTTCAACATTTGTTTTTTAAAACTTTGAGTTCCAGATTCTCTCTCTTCTTCCCTCCTCACCTACCCCCACTGAGAAGGCAAGCAATTCAATATAGAAGACCCTTCTTTCTTAAAAACCCCAGTGAATCTGGCCCTCCACTTTCCCTGAGGATCTGTAACCTGTACAATGTGTACCCTTTGATCTAGCACTTTATTATTTGGGATTTTTCTTAGATTTCCTCCATGTGCATGAATTTATCTCCCAAGCAGAATATAAACATCTTGAAGGGAGGGACTGGATCTTATCTAAGATACAGAGGGTATAGTAGAA
Source organism: Petaurus breviceps papuanus (assembly GCF_028583685.1). Taxonomy (NCBI): domain Eukaryota; kingdom Metazoa; phylum Chordata; class Mammalia; order Diprotodontia; family Petauridae; genus Petaurus; species Petaurus breviceps. The sequence goes on along the minus strand of NW_027185674.1, from coordinate 4,106,416 downwards.
AAAAGCATGGACTGCATCTGGTCAGATTATTTGTGCTTGAGTTTTGGATCTGCTACAATTTACCTGTGTAGCCCTAGGCAAGTCAATCAATCAGTAAACACTTTTTAAGCACCTATTATGTACCAGGCACTGTGCTGAGCACTGGGTATACTAAAAGAAGCAAAAGACAGTTCCAACCCTCAAGAAACTTACAGTCTAATGGGGGAGACCACATATAAACATATATAAAGCAAGCTAAATGCAGAATAAATAAGAAATGATTAACAGAGGGAAGGCACTGGGATTAAGAGGAGCTGGAGAAGAAGAGATTTTCTTCCTGTAGAAGGTCAGATTTTAGTTGGAATTTAAAGGAAGCCAGAGACATTATTAGTTGGACTGGAGGAGGGAGGATGTTCCAGGTATAGGGAACAGCCAGAAAAAAATTCCAGGGGTGAGGGATGGAGAGTCTTACTTGTGGAACATCCCGGAGACCAGTGTCACCGCATCAAAGAGTGCATGGTGGAGAGTAAGGCATAAGAAAACTGAAAAAGTAGAAGCAGCTAGGTTATACAGGGTTGTGGTGCCAAACAGAGCATTTTGTATTTGATCCTGAAGGCAATAGGGAGACACTGGAGCTTGCTGATGGTGGTGCGGGTGGGGGATGGCATGACTGGACCTGTGTTTTAGGAAAGTTATGTTAATGGCTGAATGGAGGGTGAATGGGAGTGGGGGGAGACTTGAGGCAGATTCACCAGCAGGCTGTTCATTGCAATAGTCCAGGTGTGAGATGATGAGGACCTGCATCAGGGGGTGATCGTGTCAGATAGGAGAAGGGAGTGCATTCAAGAGTGTTGCAGAAGTGAAAGCCGCAAGCCTTGGTAACAGCTTGGATAAGGGGTGGTGGTGGTGAGAGATAGTGAGGAATCTGAGGTGGCTCCTACATTGCAAGCCTGAGGGCCTGTGGGGATGGTGTTACCTTCTACAGTAAAAGGGAAGGTAGCGGGGAGGGAGAGAGGGAGAGTTTAGGGAGGGAAAGTAATGAGTTCTGTGTGGACGTATGGAGTTCAAGGTGCCTACTGTACATCCAGTTCAAGAGCTCTGAAAAGTAGTTGGGGATGCAAGATTGGAGGTTAGCAGAGAGATTGGGGCAGTAAAGGTAGATTTGGGAATCATTAGCATAGAGTTGGTAATTACATCCATGGGAGCTAATGAGATCACCAAGTGAAATAATATAGAGGGGGAAGAGAAGAGGACCTAAGACAGAACCCTGAGGGACACCTATGGTTAGATGCTGTGGTCTGAAAAGAAAGGACAAAGAAAGAACGTTCAGACAGAAGGAGGAGATAGGACGGAAGGGGACCCTGACTCTGTCATCTAACATGATATCATATTCTTAGAATTACATTAGTGGATAAATAGAACAGCCATCAGTATAAGTATTAAAGTGTCCAATTCAAGGCTCAAGGTAGGAGGAGACACAGGAGAGAGTATAGTGTTCCAGAAACCTAGAGAAAAGAGAGTATCAAGGAGAGAGAGTGATCAGCACTGTGGAGAGCTCAAGGAAAATGAGGATTGAGAAAAGGCCACTAGATTTGGTAACTAAGGAATCACTGATAGCTTTGGAGAAAGCAATTTCAGTGGAGTGATCAGGTCAGCAGCCAGACTGCAAAGTGTGAAGAAGAGAGTGAGAGAAGAGAAAGTAGAAAGTGCCTACTGTAGATTACCTTTTAGAGGTGTTGAGCTACCAAAGGCACAAGAGATAGAGGACAATACTTAGTGGGGATGGAAGGGTCAAGGGAGGGTTTTTTCACAATAGGGAGACATGGGCATGTTTGTAGGCAGTAGGGACTGAGCCGGGAGAAAAGGAAGGATTGAAAATAAAGAGCAGGTGAAAGAAGAAGTAATCTGTTGGAGGAGACAGGATGGAATGGGATCCTGACTCTGTCATCTAATATGACATCATATTCTTAGAATAACATTATTGGATAAATAGGGCAGATATTAGTATAAGTGTTGCCATCTCCAACTCAAGGCTCAAAAACAAGTTCAGATCAAGGTTACACTTTGAGTTAGAGACAAGGTCACCTGCATCATTTCACTGTGAGTTCAATATTCTTTCCACTATATTATAATAAAGAGTTTGCATTCATATGTTGCTTTAAGGTTTTCAAACCATCTTATATCTTGTTTAATTCTTATAGCAGCCTTATTCATCTTCATTTTCCAGCTGAGGAAGCTGGGCTTGAGAGAGGTTAAGTGGCTTGCCCTGGGTTATAGGGCTGATAGGTATTTGAGGTAATATTCGAACCTTAGTCTTTCTGACTCCAAGTTCAGCACTCTATCCAACATCCCATATTGCCTCTGATACATAGGAATTTGAGTATAATAAGTTGTTCTTTAAACATTTATAGAGCACTCTGTTTGATGTTACCTTGTGAGGTGATGCCTGTCACAATATCCCCATTTTACAGATGGAAAAACAGAAGCTCAGAAGAGTTTCTAATTTACCCACAGTCAGGCAGCTAGTGAGTGACAGAGTCTGAACTTGCCTCTCCCCTTTGTCCCTGACCCTGACCAGAATTCATCCCAGGCTATTCCCAGGGCTTAGCACAGTGCCTGGTATATAGTAGGTGCTTATTGATTTATTGATCGATTGATTGATAAACCAGGGAACTTCCTCTTTTGCCTTCCTGTCCTTTCTCCCTGTTTGGCTATATACTTGGCTCAGATGGCGTGGGGGTCACCAACTATTCTGTCCAGTAAAAAGCCATACCATCTGCCCTGAAGAACTCTAGTACTAACCCCTGACCTGAGAATCTCTGGGCCTCTCCATCTGCTCCTTTCCTGTACCCTTAGAACTGCCTTACAGCTAAACTTTCTTTTATGTGTTTTCTCTCCGAAACTTCCTGAGATCAAGAACTCTCAGGATTTTTATATTTATATTCCCAGAGTTTAGTAAGCCTAATAACTCCAGGAGAAATGCCAGGAGCAGAACAGAGGCTCGTACACAACATTTGTAGATCTGACCAAGGCCTTTGATACCGTCGGTCATGAGGTCTTATGGAAAATTAGAAGTTCATCAGCATTAGACATCGATTTCATGACGGCATGCTTGCCCGGGTTCTAGATAATGGACAATGCTCTCATGCCTTCCCGGTCACCGATGGAGTGAAATAAGACTGTGTGCTTGCTCCCATGATTTTTAGCATGACGTTTTCATCCATGTTGTTAAATGCTTTCAGTGAGGATAAACATGGTATCAAGGTCAGCTACTGCACTGATGGTAAATTCTTCAGTTTGAAAAGGCTACAAACCAAGACCAAAGTGGAGGGAGTGTTGGTGCATGATTTTCTGTTTGCAGATGATTGTGCACTCAGTGCAGCCTCTGAAGCTGAGATTCAATAAAGTATGGATCACTTCTCTGCTGCTTGTGCTAATTTTGGCCTAACCATTAACACCAAGAAAACACAGGTGCTCCATCAGCCACCACCACACCATTCATACATAGAGCCATCGCTTACAGCAAATGGAGAAGTTTTGAATGCTGTGAATAAGTTCACAGCATGGCCGTGTACTTTCCAGGGATGTATACATTGATAATGAGGTTGATACATGCAATGCCAGAGCTGACTCAGTGGTTGGGAGGCTCCAAAGGAAAGTATGAGAGAGAAGAGGTATTAGACTGACCACCAAACTGAAGGTCTACAGACCCATGGGGCTGACCTCACTGTTGCATGCCTGTGAAACCTGGACATTCTACCAGTGCCATGCCAGGAAACTGAATCACTTCCATTTGAATTGTTGTAGGAAGATTCTGAAGATCACCTGGCAGGATAAGGTACCAGACACTGAGGGCCTTACTCTAACGAAACTGCCAAGCATTCAGACTTGGCATCAGAGAGCACAACTCCGATGGGCTGGCCATGTTGTTCGAATGCAAAACGTTGGCTTGCCAAAAAAGACTTTTATGGAGAACTCAGACAGGCAAGCACTCACATGGTGGTCAGAAGAAGCCATATAAGGACACTCTCGAGGTCTCTCTCAAGAACTCTGGAATTGATTGTGTGACACGGGAGACACTAGCACAGGACTGCTCAGCATGGTGTGCCCACATCAGAGAAGGTGCTGTGCTCCATGAGCAAAGCAGAATTGAGACAGCTCAAAGGAATCGGAGGATGTGCAAATTTGGAGATTCCACCCCAAATGTTCACACGAACTATTTGTGCCTGACCTGTGACAGAGCATTCCGAGCTCATATTGGTCTGATCAGCCATAGTGAGTCACATTGAAACTTGACTTTAGCATAGTGATGTCATTTTGGGCTTCTTCAAGAACAAAGGATAATAGCCAACCAACCCAAATTCCCAGAGAGCAAGAATGGTCCCAGAGTTTAATATAGTTCCTGGCATATAATAAATACTTAATAAATCATTTTCCATTCATTCATTCATCCAAATCATTTCACTATAAGTCTTGTGTTATTTCCATACCATTGTTATGTCTCCTAAGTTTGGGAAGATGAGTAATCAGCTCTGTCTCATTGAGGGTGACAGGAAAAGTAGTAAGTGCTCAATTCCTAAGAATTCTGAAAGGAAGATATTTCTTTTTTTTTTTCTACACTGGTCTGTAATCTTGCTGAACTGGCACTGCTCCTGGAGTCCCAAGATACTGACCAGTGTCAGGAGGCCGAAACCCAGAGGTATGCTAGTAAAGGTTTAACAACTGTTTTTTTTTTTAAAAAAAATGTACCCATGGCATTTTAAAATTTAATCTGCCTTATTAAAACATTTTCTCCTTGATTTTCTTAAGTTTAGACAATCAATAAAACAATCAATCCCTAATTGATAGTATTTGGTGATTTCTAGGATGTGAACGCTCACACTGAAAATTTAGCAATTAGCTCTCAGTGCTGACTTCCATGCACCTCTGCAAAGCCTACCTAAGTGGCTCTGAAATATGAGGTGGAACCCAAAAAGGAGTGGGGGAGGGGCTCGGGCTCTGCTCATTTCAGTTTAATTCACTTGTAATTAGGTGGAGATACGAGACACAACACACAACGCTTTAATACAGATATTGAGGGTTGGCGGGGAAGAGATCATTAGGGGTTGGGAAGACTTCCTACAGGAGGTGGGACTTGAAGGATGGGTATTTTTTGCCTTGGAGATAGGGATGGGGTGGAAGCAGAACAAAAGTGGTAGATTTTATAATTAAGAAGGCTCCAGGGCCCTTTTCTGACACTTCAGTTCAGTGAAAGGAGCGCAAGTTTTAATGTGCACTATTACCATTTTTGTCCACCACTTTCTTAAGTCTAGACAATTAACACAACAATAAATCAAGTCCTGATTAGAGAACAGAGAGAAAGGAAGAGAGGAGGTCTGGTTCTAGCTGCTGCTGCACCCACCTGGTGTCTCTGGGGAAGATACTGGTGTATCTATCTTAGGTTCTTGTAAAGTGAGAGGTTTGCATTCTCTAATTTCTAAGTTCCCCTCCAGGTCTGGATTTGTGTGATTCACACTAGTGCTACAGTGGGGTATAATGCATGAATGGATGGAGTTGGGGTCAGAAGGCTCGAGATCCGAATGCTCTGGGATCATGAGCAAGTTAGTAACCTCTGAATAATAGGGATGAAATGCCTGTCCTGTGACAGTTCAAATGAAATAATCGATGTGAAGTGCTTTGGAATCTTTAAGATGTTATGAGAAGGTCAGTAGGGCACCTAGATGGCAAAATGGAAAGAGTCAGGAAGGCCTGAGTTCAAATCTGACCTCAGATACTAACTAATTGTATCACCCTGGGCAAGTCACTTAGCCCTGTTTGCCTCAGTTTCCTCATCTGTAAAATGAGCTGGAGAAGGAAATGGCAATCCACTCCAGTGTCTATGTCAAGAAAACCCCAAATGGGATCATGAAGGATCAGACATGGCTGAAATGACTGAACAACAAAAATGAGGGGCTGGTCTCAATGTCTTCTGAAGTGGTCTCTTCTAACTCCTATGGTTTATGAAATTTCCCCAGACCCAGCCTCCATTTACCTAGCAAGCTTGATATCAGTAACATTCCTGCTACATCACTTTACTCCTTCCAAATGACAACAGCTTAAGGAATCTTATTAGGCATAGATCCTGTGAACTCCTCTTGTTCTAAGGGAATCTCAGAGTTAGAAGGGAGCTGAGAACCCAACTATTCAACACTTCATGAAACAGTAATCTCTTCTGCAGCATGCCTGATAATGAGCCATCCAAAGGTCGGCTGTTGCTTGAGGGATTTGCTATTGAGGGAGCTCCTCAGGCAGACCATTCTATCTTGCCTTCATTGCTGAAGTCGGTTGCCCTGATTTCCAGGACCAGATGACAGAAGGGACTCACCAAAATTAGAGGGGATTGAAAGATGGAAAATGGAATTCCTTCAACCCTCTCTGACCCTTGACTAAATTCAGGGAGTTGGGAGGAAGAAAGAAGTAAAAGGGAGATGGAGAGCTAGTGCTGAAACTTAACATCTCAGTTCCAGAAGCATCTTTGACCTGACCCCTATACTAAGCATAAAAGGTACTGAAATTCATGGATCACTAATTTATTTTGAACTCAGGGAAAACAATTCACTTCATGTCCTTTTTAAGCCATGGAGCAGTCAGTGCTTGTAGAGTGAGCCTGTATTTTGAGTTGCTTTTCTAGTAGTGGGGTGAGTTTGTGTCAAACTATTCACACTCTCCTGGTTTGGTTATGTTGTGACCAAAGGCACGTATTTGAAAGAAAGCTGACCAAAATGAACAGGTCATGTTATGGACTTGGAATTAGAGAAATTGAGTAGCTCACCCAGAGAGCAAGTCCATAAACCTTGGCCTCCTTAACACTGTGTTCTACTGAACTGATCTAACCTGCCCTGCTAGCTTAAGAAAATATTGCAATAAATCCTAATGTTCTGTACCTGCCCCATAATAAGCTCCCAAAGCCTTTTTGCCCTTATTCTCTAATCACACAATTGCTTTACTCACAAATACTGAATCTCTGAGGCTGGGGAATGGGGTGGGGTGGTCAGCCCATCTGTTGAGACCCCAGAGCTACCCTGACTCAATGGGTGACTTTGGGCAAGTTATTTAACTACTTAGTAGCTCAGTCTTCTGTGAAATGAGAGTAATGGCACCCTTCTCTTCTTACTACATGCACATTGGTGAGGATCCTGTGAGAATGTATGAAAACTGCTATTAAAAACATTAAGTGAGAGAATTATGCAAGGAGGGGGGAGAAGGGGCCAGTAAAAGGTGTGAGACCAAACCTGAAGAGTTGTTCTTAGAAAACAGGACCTGGGAGGTCTACGAAATTCTCATCTCTACCAGGAAAGAAGGAGCAAGGAAGTAAGAGGAGAAAGGGTAGCTAGTTGTCTCAGAAAAATCTGAGTTCAAATCCTACTTCAGGCACTCCTCTTTCTGCCTCAGTTTCTTCAACTGTAAAATGGGGATCATAGTAGCACCATCCTCCCAAGTTGTTGTGAGGATCAAATGAGCATAGTGTCTGGAATATAGTAGGCACTTAATAAATGCTTATTCCCTTCCCCCCATAATAACAAAAGTTGCCATAGCACTGTGTACTCCACAGAGGACTTTCATCTCAACAACCCCTCGAGATAAGCAGCCCAAGTATGATCACCCCATTTTACAGAAAAGGAAACTGAGGCTGAGACAGGCTTATCCATAATCACACTGCGAATAAGCGTCAGAGCCGATTCTGACGCCGATTTCTCTTGACTTCAATGTGCTGCTCTTTGTATAACCTCAACTGAGAAAGAGGCAAGGAGATAAAAAGAAGAATGAAAAATGAAAGAAATATCACTAAGATAGAGGAGGAAGGAAGCCTATTGTAGGAAGGATTTGGGCAGCATGTGAGGTTTACGAAATCGTATATAAATGTGTAATTATTGTTGACCTCATGTTCTTGTCAAACTGAGGGATGGAAGGGAGGAAACGAACATATATTAAGTACCTATTATGTGCCTTAAAATGCACGAAGTAATTTACAAATATTCTTTCATTTGATCTTCATAACAATCCTGGGAGGGAGGCACTATTATGACCACTATTATTTAATAACTGAGGCAGACAGTGGTTACATGACTTGCCTAGGGTCTCACAGCTTGTGTGTCTGAAATGGGATTTGAACTCAGATCTTCCTATCTGTAGGCCCAGCTTCCTCTAGCAAGGCACTCGATACCTCCTCTAGGAAGCCTTTCTAGGCTACTAATCTCTCTCTTCTGCACCCCCAACCCTTTTAGCTTAAACTATGAATGACATGCTCTCCTGCTTTGTTCTAAAACATTTCAGGGGTGCCATCTTTGCAAATGAATGACGATGCCTTAATGTTTGTATAGTGCTCTGCAGTCCACAGGTTCTTTTATATCCATTACCGCTTGATGGACCTCTCAGGTGGGCAGAACAGCCATTAGTGACTGGTTAGGAACTGGTGGTGTTGGCTGGAGTCAACTCTAGAGTCCAGCTTCTAATCGAGTGGGGATATTTTTTGTTTTGTTTGGGGGGGTTTCTATATGCTTTTTATAGCGGCAGGCTGACCCCAACTAAATGATAAACCCCTCTGGAGCTGAGAACTCTTGTCTTCTGCTGTCATTTTATGGCCTCCATCCACATACTTTTGCCAGACCTAACATAGTCTAGGCAGCAGATGACCAATAAATAGATAGTATTTGACTGATTAAATGAAGTGGTCCTACCTGTTCCACTCAGGATCAGCCAATCAATCAGCAAGCATTTATTGATTGCTTCCTGCATATAAAGCTGAGTAGGTCTCAGAAGTATTTTTCATCCCTAATCTGTAGAGTTCAGCTCCTAACCTAAGGTTTTTCCAAATGTGAGCACTCCCAACACACTATTAAGTTAACTTGCTTGCTATGTTTGACTGCTAATTTTTTTTACCCCTCCCCCCCCAGCTTTGTTCATAAAATCAGAGATCTTGAAATTTGAATTCGGTCATCAACCTTTCTTGGTCTTGCCCCTTCTCTTTTGTCCATTAAATCCCTTGCAAGGTCACAGGTTCATAAATGTAGGAGCCCGAAAGGTCCTTACAGGCCACTGCCCAAATCCATCCTGATCTTCTGCCTGAAGCGTCTATCCTTTGCACAACTGATTGCCCAGAGTGATACTTTGAAGGACACATCACTTCTGACGGTCAGGTGGTCTTCTCCATATCTTCACCAGCAGCCTCATCCTCCTCCCACCCCTACAACTTCTCTCCTCTTCATCCTAAAGCCCCCAGTTTTAGGACTGTGAACCATGATGAGGTCAGCTTTTCAAATTGTTCCTGAATGGGGTGTGTCAGTCTATTCTCCTAAGGCCCCAGTCACCACTCCAGTAACTTTCTATTATTATTATATAGTTAATATTATATTATTATATAATACTATATAGTATTAAAAGTGCCCCTCCTTGGCTACCATTTCCCTTTCCCCTTTGCATGTTGTCTCCTTCGTTGGAATGTAAGTTTCTTGAAGGCAGAGACTGTCTTTACTTTTTGTATTTTTTATGCACAGCACCCAGCTATGTGCTTGGCCCATCATAAGTGCTTCATTCATTCATTTATTAATTAATTCAAGGCAATATTGCCAATTCTTCCTCCACCTAAGCCCACTTCGAGCCACAAATGGGGTGAGACAACCAGGGCACTGAAAGTAATTGGGGCATGTTTCTTTTCCTGGTGGTCTTCGGCTCAGGGACCCTGCACTGTGGCCCCCGAATCCCTTGTATGACCTCCTGTATTGCACCCCGTGCATATCTATCCCTCTTATCCGTGTGAAGATCCTTCAAAAGGCCCAGTAACTCACTCACCAGAGACACCACTGGGGCACTGGGGCATTCTTTCTGCCTTCCTACTTTGAGCAAGATGACAGCTAAGGACATTTTCCCCCTTGATGAACCCTGCACGAAGCTTCCTCTTTTCCCTTTCTAACACCTTCCAGGGGTTGGAGGAATACAGAAGTCACTGTACCAATTTCCAAGTGATTGACTTTCTCCCATAGGAATTATAAGATTATAGGTCTAGAGCTGAAAGAGACCTCAGAAGCTAATTTTACAGGTGAGGAAACTGAGGTACGGGGGAGGCTTTTGGGAAGGAAAGTACTTCCTTTGGAAGTGGGATATGGAGGCTGTCCTATACCCCAAAATGAGGTATTTTTTTCCCTTATTTCCCCTCTCCCCAGAGGCAGCCTCCCACCCCCTGTCTCTTATTTCCTTGGTCCTCCCACTTTGTGGTATTTGTGTGGAGCACGGGAATTGCTGGCTATGGGTCTGTGATCACTTTAAAAACTTTCCATCTCTACAACCTCAACTCCACACATCCACCTTCAGTCTTCCTCCCTGTTTCTTCTGCTCTCCCCTCTTCCTTGAACCTCAAGCCTATCCAGTATTTCGACTCCTTTGCTCCTGAAGTCTGCTATTCTGAGTCCTAACCCCACCACCCAGATTTTTCCCTGCTAGCTGCTACTGACTCATTCATTCTTCTTGCCTTTTCTCTTTGAACAAAACCAGATTTCCCCAGGCTTTCAAAGGGTCTGTTATAGTAGTGTGGTACAGTGGACAAAGTCTCGCAGCAGGGCTAGGAAACCAGTTGCATGACCTTGGACATGTCACTCAATCTCTGGGCCTCAGCTGCCTCATCTGTAAAATAAGGATATTAACACTTGATCTCATAGTCAGATTTGGGACCTGGTGTAATCTCATTTTACAGATACTTTGGTAGCCCAAAGTCATCATGTGACTTGCCTAAGATAGCATGAGTAGTAAGTTGCAGAATTGAGCTGTGTGGGGCGGCTAGGTGGTGCAGTGAATAGAGCACCGGCCCTGGAGTGAGGAGGACCTGAGTTCAAATCCAGCCTCAGACACTTAACACTTACTAGCCGTGTGACCTTGGGGAAGTCACTTAACCCCAATTGCCCTGCCCACCCTCCCCCCCCCAAAAGCAATAATTAATTAATATTTTTCACATCTAGGATTTTTTTCCTCTTTCTTCAATTCCTTTGGGGTATAGCCCTAGTAGTGATATTATTGTGCTATAAGAATGAAGAGGGGCAGGTAGGTGGCACAGTGACTAGAGCACTGGCCCTGGAGTCAGGAGGACCTGAGTTCAAGTCCGGCCTCAGACACTTAACACTCACTAGCTGTGTGACCTTGGGCAAGTCACTGAACCCCAATTGCCCTGCCTTCCCCCTTCCCAAAAGACAAAAAAAAATAATTGAGGTTTGAGCTCAGGTCATCTAATTTAAAATTCCGCTATATTTTAACCTGCCTGGACCAGATGTTCTCTTGGGGTTCCTTCCATCAATAAACAGTTTCTTCATTTGTAAAGTGAGGAGTTTGGACCAGAGGGTATATAAAGTCCCTTCCTGCTCAAAATCTATGATCTTGAGATTTATTTTAAAAATGAACAAACAATGTTATGCATCTAGTTGTCAATCTATGAAGCGTGTGGCGCTGGACCAGGTAAAGAATAGTGAAAAGAAGTGAGGGAGGGCATGGGGAGGTAGGAGAAGGGGTAGAGATTCAAGCAGACAAGAAGCTGAACAATTCTAATGTCTGAATTACCCAGTAATGTTAAATATAGACTCAGTGTGCTTTCTTTCCCTGCAGGAGAGATCCTAGGTTCTTTTAAGAAGTCACTCAATGAAGCTTGTTTGTGTGTCTGGGTTCTTTATCCTGACTGGAAACAATGAATTAGTTAAGGATGAGCCCCAGCAGTATTAATAGGCCTTTTGGAAATACCGAAGTTTCTTGTTTCTTGATCAACCCCCACAGAAGTCAGTGGCTTTCAAGGTTCCTTTGAGGAGATGCTGCAGCAATTAGCACAGATCTTATAACATTACACTGACTGGCATGTTTGAAAAGATCATTTTCTGTACTTGACTCCATGGAAAGTCTCCTGTAAAAGCAGCGACAGCAGGATAAAGGTGGCAGTCCGCATAGAGTTGTTTTAGCAGGTGTGCATATGGTTTCTACGATGAGGGAGACGAAAAGGAGAAGAGAAGTAGTCAGGGTTGAGGAGGTAAAGGAGGGAGGGCAGACAGGGAAGCAGTCATGAAAACTGACAAACAAATATTCTGATGCTTCATGTAGCTTTGGTGAACAACAGAATATAAACTAAGTTCACTGTGGCTTAGATGTTGCTTCTTTATAAAGATAAGAATTGTAAAGTATTCACAACCACATAAAATGACGCTCCAGATCACTATTAATAAGAGAAATATAATGCAAACCAAAACAACCCTGAGGTTTCACCTCACATCCTGCAAAATGGCAAAAATAACAATAAAAAAGGCAACAGTCAACGTTGGAGGGCTTATGGAATGATAGGCACAGTAATGCATTGTTGGTGGAGCCGTGATATGGTAAAAGCATTTTGGAAAGCAATTAGAGATATCTGAAGCTTTTGAATCAGAAACTCATTAGAATTTATACCCCAAGGTATAAATTGGGAAACCATTGACAAGAAAGACCTCAACTACTCCAAAATATTTATAGCATCCTTTTTTGTGATAGCTAAGAATTGGAAACAAAGTAAATACCCACCAACTGGGGAATGATGAAACAAATTGTGGTACATGAATGTAATTGAATATTATTGTGCTGTAAGAAATGATATGTGTGATAAACCCAGAGAAGCTTGGAAAGATTCATGTGAACTGATGCAGAGTCAAATCAGTAGATCCAAGAAAACAATAGACACAATAACTACAGCAATGTAAATGGAAAGAATGATATGCCAAAAAACCAAAAGCAAATGTAACAAAATTAAGATCAAGCAGGACGTGAACAAAGAGATATGAGAAGATACTCCCTTGTGGAGATGGAAGGTCCACAAGTATTACGTATGTTTTCTGACTTTTTCAATGTATGGATCAGTTTTATTGATTTATTTTCCTCTCTAAAAATATATTTATTATGTGGAAGGGCTGTCTAGGTGGTAGGGAGGGAATAACTATGTTGATATAAGAAACAGAAAATATCAATAAAAAACATATATTAAAAATAATAAAGATATAAAATAACCCCAATTGTTAATTAAACTTGGGGTAAGAGATTGGTTGTGGTTGGCAGGAAAGTTTCATAATAAGATGGCAAATCTCAAGTTGGGCTTTTAAGGGAGGGAGAGAGTGCAATAAACAGAGATGGAAGAAAGACCGCGCCAAGCATGGGGCTCAGCATAAGCAAAGACAGAAAGATGGGAAAGTGGAAGATGAAAGCCAGGGGAAAATTATTTCATTTTGACTGGGAAAAAAGGGCACAGAGCACAGCATTTGGGGTGCTGAGCATCTGATAATTTTAAGGTAGCCAAGGCCAGTGCATCCCAGGTTGGACAAAGGGTTACTAAGCAAAAGCTTCCCTACCCATGGACACTCAATAATGGGTATTTGCTAAAAGAATGACTCTTAGGATCCCTGCATGAAGACGTTAAAGATACAAAAGCTGACAATTTTCTCTTGCAGATTTATGCATGACACATGTAATCAGTTGTGAACATTATATATATATATATAGTGGAAAAGTCAATTAATGAGCATTTATTAAGTTTCTACTGTTTACTAAGCTTTATCACAGTATCAGTTACTACACTGTATGCTGAGGATAAGACAGAAAGGAAATAATCCCTCAGAAAGCATTCTAGTCTGAGAAGTAAGAGACATTCTTGACTGTCTGAGTTTGGTTACTGACTTGCTATATGACTTTGACTAAATAAGGCATTTAACTTCCTTTGGATTCAGGTAGATTAGATAACCCTTAAGGACCTCTTCAGGCTTCAGACTGTATTTAGCTGTTGTATGAAACAAGCTATTAAGATTATAGGATTTGAAGGAACTTCAGAGATCATCCAGTACCACAAAACCCATTTTACAGATAAGAAAACAGAGGGTCCAGAGAGAAGTGACATGCTCAAGGTCACACAGAAATCCCTTTCTGTTGCACCATGATGCCTTCTGATTTGTCCAAGGTCACATAGGTAGTAAGTGAAAGATCCAGGCCTTCAACCCAGATATTCCCACTCCAGATCTTAGGTTTCTTGAATCACACATAAAAATGATTCCTTATTGCAGTAAAGTTACATTGTTTACTCTGTTCAAAAACTGATTTTTTTTTTCCATAGGAACTTTGGGCCAAGATGAGAGATCTTGAACGAGAGCAGTCTCTTTTTTACCGAGGAGGTCTAAGAACTCCTACTCTATTCCCCTTCGCTATTTTCCTCACCCTAGGATTTGTGGAGACAGTGAGATGTCCATTGCATAGCAGGAAGCTCATACAGGTAGGCGGTGGTGAGAAGGGAGCTAAAGCCTAGGTCTTCTTCACTCTTTCTTAGAGCTCTCTCAGGCAAGCTATGGTGAAAAGCAAGGTGGGCAGTATCATTGGAGAAGTTAAACAAGGAATGGGAAATAGAGACCCATCCCTATATCTACTACCCTTTAGGCATGTAGACTACTTAAGACTACTTATACAGAGGATGGGTAGATGGTACAGTGGGGAGAGCTTTGGGTCTCCAGTCAGAAAGACCTGAATTCTCATTTGACCTCAGATTCTTCTCATCTGGATGCCCCTGGGCCAGTCACTTAGCCTCTGTTTGCCTCAGTTTCCTCATCTGTAAAATGGGGACCATAATTGCACCAGAGTTGTTGATCAAATTGGAAAATCATTATAAAGCTCTTAGCATAGCACCTGGCACATAAGCACTATATGAACATTAATGTTATTGTTCAGTTGTATCTGACTATTCATGACCCCATTTGGTTTTTTTTTTTTTTTGACAAAGATATTGGAATCGTCTGCCATTTCCTTCTCTGGCTTATTTTATATAAGCTGATAAGAAAACTGAGGCAAACAGGGTTAAGTGACTTGTCCAGGGTCACACAGCTACTGTCTGAGGCCATGTTTGAACTCAGGAAGATGAATATTCCTGAGTCTAAGCTCAGTTCTCTATCCACCATGCCACCTAGCTATACCATAAATATTATTATTTATATTATTACTTTCTTTAATAGTTGTTTGTGTCTTTAAGAAACTTGTCAATTTCTCTATTACAGAAAGTATAATTTAATAGCTCCCAACACTGTCACATCTTTTAATTTATGCAGGTAGATCAAGGGAGTTCCCTGGTCAACTTAATTATCTTAGAAGGAGGTGAGCTTTCGTCTGGAACAATGATTGTTTGCTCTATGGAGGGTATGGCCATGCCCCTTGACACCTCTTGGAGTTTGGAAGGAGCCACTTGCTTGGGCTGGCCTATAAAGGCATACCTATTGACTTTTTTGATCTTTTTATCCTTTTGCCTTCCAACAGACCTAAGATCGGGATCTATGTCCTGGCTTCCCCCCTACCTACTCACTTGAGCCATTAATGGCTGTCTTGGGGCAAGGCATATGGGAGCCATATGCTCTCAAACACATGGCAGTCATGAAAAGGAGAACCATGCGGTTTGAGTGGTGAGAAATACTGGATGCCAGCTTCAGGAGGAGGATGAAAGTTTTTTCCTCATGTTTTTTCCACCTTAGAAAGTTCCAGAATCTTGACTTCGGTCAAAGAAGACAGACTTCCTAGGCAGTGATCCTGGAATTTCTGATTGTGGAATCTATACTTTTAGCAAGAGAAGGGGTGTTTCTAGGTAGCCCCAGCCTCTATGGGAATGCCTATATAGTAACCTGGGCTTTGAGAAGAGTCTGGCCTTTTACTTGAGAGAGGAGGGATTCCTGGGCAGAGTTTGACTTGGGGAAAGAGAACAAGATCTTGCATATGGCCCCGAAAGATAGAATAATGACAGGGGAGCATGCTGTTACCATGAATTACTGCAACAATGTGAGCTGAATGGAAAGGTGGGTTGTCTGTCTAACAACCTCAAACATATTTCCCTTCTTGAGGAATTCAAATCCTCAGAGATGCCAGTATGGGTTTCTCTAGGGTAAAAGTGGGACATCCTTACCTCTATAGGCATTTCAAATTCATTTCCTTTCTGAGAATCCAAACCCTGTGGTGATTCTATGTGTCTGGGGGCCTTAAGAATGCTGTGGAAAATGGGACTTTACCAAAGAGGTTCTTGTATTGATTGTTTATGGACTGCTGTGAGTACTTTTTTGTGTCTGTTGCATTGTTAATAGGCTACTTTCCATGTATGTCCATGCCAGGCACTATGGGAGAGAGAAGAAATAAAAGATGTCTGGCTCACAGGGTGGCTGTGAAGGGGAAAAAAATTGCTTTGTAAATGCACAAAGCTATGGGCTCCCAAGGACCAGGTCTGACTTTAAAAAAAAATTAATGACTCCCTTAGCTCATTATGTCCCTTCCATAGTTTACTCCTCAAATAAAGATGAGGGTATAAAAGTCCCTCAGATACCATTCAAGTACTCAGGATCACAACACATACATTGAGTAATTCTGCATTTTCAGAAAATGCAAAAACATGGAAACACCTATTGTTTCCAGTTCTGCCCATTGGGGCAAAGCATAAAAAGTCTTATTCCTTGAACACAACAGTGCTCAGTTTAAGGAAGGAAAAACTGATACCCACAAAGAAGAAGTGGCATGCCCAATGCCATACAGCTAGTAACAGTGCTAGAATTTGAAACCAGGTCCTGTGAATGAATGAATGGATGGACGGATGAATGAAAAGCATCTATGTGCTTACTATGTACCAATTACTATGTTAAACCTGGCAATATAAATGCAAAACGGAGATAGTCCTGGGCTTCAGTGAGTTTACATTCTAATATGGAGAGACAATACAAATAGGGGAGTGATTCCTGGGAGTCCTAGGGAAGGATGGCATTTTGGTCTGAAAAGTCACAGGGATAGTGAGTCTCTGATTTCAAATCCAGTGTCCTTTGGCTCCTTCTGTTTGCTTAAAAGGGAGAGAAAAAGAGAGAGAAGACAGTTTCTCACTTCATCTACTGGCAGCACCCCCTACCTGGTACCTCTAGCTCATCAGAGAGAACTCGTGTCCAATACAACCTCATATTCCCAGCGAAGATAAAATGCAATTAAAATGGCATTCCATTATCTGTTTACTGAAAGCCCCACTTGAACTGCTCTTATCCCACAGGCTGGCTCCCATGAAGAAGAGTCCCGCTAATGTGCCTATCAGCAATCAATTGTGTTCTAACCACATGCACAATGGGGCTTCCCTGCTGCTGCTTAAATGCCCTTCACCAATCTCTCTCTCTCTCTCTCTCTCTCTCTCTCTCTCTCTCTCTCTCTCTCTCTCTCTCTCTCTCTCTCTCTCTCCCACCCTCCCTTCCTCTCTCTCCTCCCCCTCCTACTCCTCTGTCCTCCTTCCTCTTCCTCCCTCCTCTCTCTCTGTCTCTGTCTCTCTCACTCTCTCTGTCTCTCTCTGACTGTCTCTCTCTGTCTCTGTCTGTCTCTCTCTCTTTCTCTCTCTCTCAAAGAATAGCTCCTTCCCATTCACTTATGCCTAATGGGTAATAACAGAGGGCTATTTAAAGCAGCCTCCTGACCCCAAATTGGAGTGGGACAGAGGAAATGTCTCTCATCTGGGGGTGGGGATACTTGCCCCTGTATAAGGGTCATTTCACTAATGGACATGGATAACTTCTTTCTGCTTACTACCTGCCCCATTTCTACTCCAGCCAACTCTGACCTGGGCTCTGGGGAAGGAGTCAGCTTGGTTTGTATTTCCTGATTTAGCATCTCCTTTAGATCACTTAGGGTACTATGGTGATACCAGACCTTGGGAAACATTTAGTAAAAGGGAGGGAGGGGGCACTGGGATACTTCCTTAGGCTTGGTGAGCTCAGGGCTCTCTAATTGAGCGAGTGGACAAATGGAGTGACTGCCAGTCATCGCCAAGACTGCCTGAACAACATGCAGAGGAATAAGGGAGGGGTATTGATTGGGGTGAGGAATCCCCCGCCCCCACTAGGCACACATGCATTTCTCTAAAGCACTGTAGGAGATGACCTTTCTTTCTGAACCTTTTCAAGGAGGGTGGAAGAAGAGGCTGCCGTGACCCGTCCTCCATTTGACCATTGTTCCCTTCAAAACTAGCCTCAAAGCTCACTTCATCCTGGAACCCTTCTTCAGTTAGTCCACCCTGGGCTCTGTCCATTCCTCATTCTGCCTGCTCTCACCAGGCAAACGTTTAGCCTACACTCTGTGCACCACAATGGTTTTTATGAACCTTCCTAAGTTGTTTCATCTATATTTGCTTACCTCCCCACACCCAATTATACTGTAACTTTCCATTAGTGACTAGTTCTGGGACTTAAACATGGTAACCTCAAAATCTGTGCTCTGTGGTCTCAAATTAGGGGAAATTGCCCAACTCACTTTGTAAATCTTCTCTCTTGAAGAATACTGGATTGGGAATAAGAAGATCTGGGCTCTAGTCCTGACCCATATCCTGACTCTGGGCTCTCTCTACTGTGTCACAGAAGCTTCTTCACCCCAGAAATGCGAGTAATGCTAGTTCACTTCTGGATGTTACATCCTGGAAGTACCCTCTGACCCTACTCTGACTGGCCTACTCCTCAGGTAGCTAGGTGGCACAGTGCACAGGGCACTGGACCTGGAGGCAGAAAGACCTGAGTTCAAATCTTGCCTCAAACCTTTGTGATCTTGGGCAAGTTACTTAACCTCCTTCAGCTGCAGTTTCCTCCCCTGTAAAATGGGGATAATACTATAACCTATGTCCCAGGTAAGTATAAAATAAGAGAATGCTTGTAAAATGCTTTTCCAACCTAAAAGTGCTAGATAAGTGCTTGTTGTTGTTTAGTTGTTTTTCAGTTATGTTTGGCTGTTCATGACCCCATTTGGCATTTTCCTGGCAAAGGTACTGGAGGAGTTTGCCATTTCCTCCTCCAGCTCACTTTACAGATGAGGAAACTGAGGCAAACCGTGTTAAGTGACTTGCCCAGGGTCACACAGCTAATGAGTCTGAGGTTAGATCTGAACTCAGGTCTTCCTGACTATAGGCCCAGTACCCTATCCACTATGCCACTGAGCTGCTCAGGTAAATACCAGTTATTATTATCTCACTCTTTTTTGGCTTCAGTTTCTTCACTTGTCACACGAAGGGGTTGGATTATATGATCCAACCACAGTTAAAAGCTGCTAAATATGCTCTTGCTTATTCACTGACCGGAGATAACGTGGTATAGTGGAAAGTCAAGTGAGCTTTGGAGACAGAGAGGCCTTGGGTTCGAGTCCCAGCTCTGCTATTTATTGCCCATGTTACTAATCTTGGGAAAGTCATGTCACCTCACTGAAATGCTAAATGAGGTGGATGGACTAGATGGTCACTGGGATCCTGTCTAGCTCTCATAATCTATTAACAAAAACTAGCTTTCCCCTTAGGGCCAGCTAGGCGGTACAGAGCCCTGGGCCTAGACTCAATAAGACTCCTCTTTCTGAGTTCAAATCTGGCCTCAGACACTTAGTAGCCATGTCACCCTGGCACAGAGCACAGGGACTTAATCTTGCTTGCCTCAGTTTCCTCATCTATAAAATGGGCTGGAGAAGAAAATGGCAAACCATGGCAGTAGTTTTGTCAAGAAAACCCCAAACGGGGTCATGAAGAGTAGGGCACGCTCAGAATAACTTAACAACGTAAACAGTAGTTCCCTTTATAGCAAGAGCTAAGAGGCACTCAATAGAAGTTTATTGACTGACTGACCGGAAGGGACCTTCCCAGCTGTCTGGCCCAACCACCTCATTTTACAGACTAGAAAGCTGGGGCCCTGGAGCTGGTTATTCCCCCAAGGCCACAGAGGTAGTAAAGAGCAGGACTGAGAATGGCATCTACAACTTCTGACCACAGTTAGAAGGCTCAGATAGAACAAGTTGCCCCATTGTGCCTTGGATCACAGAGTTATCAGATCCCTCGTGTCTAACCTGGGGGATGCCTGTCTCCATTTGGAGAAGAATCAACTGTTCAGCGTCGCAGGGAGTGGCTCCCTCACCCCTTCACCCTATGCCCACCCAGACAAGCTCCAGATGGGACAGACTTACAGCTATTGAACAGTAGGGATTTTGTCTTCTGTTGTTTCTTAAGAATCTTCCCACCTCCACAGGGTCAGCAGGATTATGGATTAGAGGAAAAGAGTGAGGCAGAGACAGAGATGGAGAGAGAGAAAAACAAAGAAAGGAAGTGGAGTTGTCATGGGTTCCTCTCAACTCAATAAATATTGATTAAAATCTACTTTGTCCAAGATACCATGCTAAGGGGGCATTTCTCCTCTATAAATGACGGGATGTACTCCATGTTTTCCTTCTCCAGGCTACACCCCTGACTCTGGGCTTTATTTACAGTGTCACAGAAACTTCTTCGCCCTGGAAGCTCGGTTCACTTCTGGATGTTCCATTCTGGAAGTACTCTCTCACCCTACTCTGACTGGCCTGCTCCTCCCAGAATTTCCACTCTGAGGAGGATGCCCAGGCCAGCAATGCCTCCATTCCTTTCCAGGTCGTACTCCCTAGCATAATTTCTGTTATGCTCCCATCCTGAGTATCTTTATCTGCCCCTCTACCCTTGCTTCTCAGCTTCCTTTTCCAGGAGTTGTCTTCCCACCTTAGAATGTAAGCTCCATGAGGGCAGGAACTGTCTTTTTGCTGGTTTTTGTATTCACTTGGCTTAGCACAGTGCCTGGTTCATAGTAAGTACTTAATAAAGGCTTATTGATTGACTAGATGCTATTTTCTGAAGTTTCTTCTGATTCGAAATCCTATGATCCTAATGAAATAGATCTTCCAAGGGGAAGAAGTGATTTGCTCAAAGTTTGATTGGGCGCCTCTTATGTGATGAGCACTGTGGAGGACACAAGGAAAGAAGATATGAATTCTAGTGAAACAGCCAGAGAACTATTAAGCACTAACCTGGAAGTTAACCAACTGTAAATATTATGGGGGGTCTGAGAAAGTAGACAGTTTCTTAAAAGAGGCAGGGTAGGTGGATAGTGATAGAAATGCCAAAAAAGAAAAAAAAAGGAAGGAAAGAAAGAAAAAGAGAGAAAGAAAGAAGGAATATTGATGAAACATTTTAAAAATAGGTAGAAAAAACAGAAGGAAATTCATAAGAAGATTCAGACAAACAGAGCAGCTTTTTGGTTGTGTTTTTTTGCTATTGTGTTAGATTTAATATTTGTTGTTATTGTTCAGTTGTATCCAACTCTATGGGGTTTTCTTGTCAAGATACTGGGGCGGTTTCCCATTTTATTCTCCAGTGTGTCCTCATTTTATAGATGAGGAACTGAGGCAAATAGTGACTTGCCTAGGGTCACATAGCTAATAAGTATCTGAGGTCACATTTGAACTCAGATCTTCCTGGCTCCAACCTTGGTGCTCTATCTACTATACTATCTAGCTGTGCCTAGATTTAATATCCCCTTAAAAAAACTATATGTAACAGAACTTCATAGCTTCATATGCGATCCTCTTTCCTCTTTTTCCATGCATATTGAAATATAGTGTTTGCTGACTCACCCTGACTGAGATGCTAAACAAGTCATTTAACTTCTCATTGCTCTGAGCAACTCTCTAAAGCTATATATGCCCACCCACATTAATGGAAGGGATTTCCTCATACAGGGAGTTTCCCAGACCAGATAAATCAAAGCCCTATCTCTCTGCTTTATCCCTAGCCCTTGCCACATTTGTTGAACTTTGTTTAATTCAAAAGAAAAAGAGTAGTCAAGGAGAAGTTTCTAAAAGAAATAGGAATTAAAGAATTGCTAGTTGAATAACTAACTGAATTCCCTTCCATGGATTGATTCTGTGTGGACACTGGTGAGTTACCGGCACACTGACAAACCATGCTAATGCCCACGTTGGCTGCTGTGCCCTTGTGGAGAAGAAGGTCCCATTAAGGTCCTTTATCTCTTCCACACACCAGGCTTTGGGCCTCAGGGGTTGCTTGGCCGGCCCACTCTGAAGCCAGATCTCTAGCTGGAGGAGAGAGCCTTTACAACCTTCCATTTTATATCCTTCCTGACCACTACTACTACTATCACCATTACCATCATCGACAACCATTTATTCACCTGTTGTGACCACAGCAGTGTGGAAAAGGCAAAGATCTCCCTATGATGGAATCCTTGTCTTCTACTGTTGGCCAAAAAAGTTAACTGTAATAGAGAGCAGTATTTACTGAGTGTTCAAATGATTGATTCAGATAATGAATACTACAGGTATTTGAGAGGGAAAGATTATTGTGGGGGGAGAGGAGGAATACTAGAGGAAGGGGGATGGGAGCTGCGTATGGCTAGGGCTTCTATAGCAGAGGCAGGAGAGAACCTCACAGGCACTGGAGAGGAAAAGATTTGAACCAAAGGAAGTTTAGGGATCGGGAGGCTCCTGGGTGGTAGTAGCGATAGGGGGTCTCAGCACCTGGGGATTTTGGTCTCAGGAAAGACAAAATCCATCCCCCTCATCAAGGCACCCAGGTTACTCTCCACTCTTTTATGATCTGACTTGCCCTCTTAAGGTAATGCTCTGACTCTGAATTTCTCTCCTCCCTTTTATAAAAACTTACCTATTGGGCATCTCCTGTTTATCTCAGCTGCCAGGCTAGAAAGGATCAGGAGAATTCCCTCACATTAAGATATTAATGGGTGGTGACGTTTTAATATGTTATGCCTCCTATGGGGAACTTGGCTGGATTAAGGGAAGAGTGCTTTTAATTCAGAAGTGATTCATTAATGGTGAAATCTCAGGCCACAGTCTGATGGGAGAGAATTCATTGTGGGGGTAGGGGGTTGTGGGGTGGCATCAGGGCTCTTCTCAATGTCCCTGAGTTCCACAGGGCACCACTGATTTGGGCTGCCTGTTTTGGCCTCTATATATTTAGAGTTGGCCATTAATGGACACCCTGGCAGATAGGTAGGAGCCCCTGAGAGAAAGGCATCAAACTGCTGAGGAAAATCTGTTATGAAGATCATTTCCCCACTTTTCCAATCGGAGCAGACTATTCAAAAGGGGACATGTCTGAGTGTGTGTGGGAGGGGAGCAGAGGAGAGGGGGAGGGAGCCGTGAGATAGGAGGGGGATGTGGGGGAAGTGGGCCCCAACAGTAAGAGATGCATTTGCATTCTCTTCCTCCTGTAAATGTGGTCTGAGCTAGGCAGCCAACCTCCTGGCCTCAATTAGTGGCTGCCTGGGGGAGAGGGAGATAAGCCGGCACTGAAGGACCGAACTCTAACAACATCTCTGCAGATTTATTATTTTTTCCTCACACACACGATTGACACGACAAGCCAGCCCCACAGGGAATGGAGTTCACGTGGGCCAGCTGCTGCTCCTGCTGGAGGAAGGAGAGGAGAATGAGGGAGGCTTGGACCCTGGGAAGGGCCTTAGCCGGAATGGCTGGTGCAGGGGGAAGGAGGAGGGGATGGGTGGAGGGGCACATAAGGGTTCTATGAAGAGGCTCTGGCCATTCCTCATTTCCCTCCAAATCACTCCCTATAATGACTTGTCCAAGGAAATTATCTCTGGGGAAAGTGTGAGGGACTGCACATATCTCTTTTTCTCTCATCTTCCCTCCAGGGTCCACACTGTTACATCCAAGTGTTTAATGAAACACTTAGATGGACTGTCTGCTCTCTCTCTCTCCTCTCTCTCCTCTCTTCTCTTCTCTTCTCTTCTCTTCTCTTCTCTCTCTGTCTGTCTGTCTCTCTCTCTCTCTGTCTGTCTGTCTCTCTCTCTCTCTCACACACACACACACACACACACACACACACACACACACCTGTCTTGTCAGTTTAAATATATTTGGGAGAAAGGAGATTCTGTCCAACACTAGACTAAGATTCAGAATACTTGGGCTCTTTAGTCCTGGTCCGAGAAACTCAATTGTTACACAACTTTGGGCAAATACTTGCAGGTTTGTACCAGTCCCATCTGTGGTCAGTTCCAAAGTAAATGGAAGCCAGTGTGGTCCAGTGGGGGAACCTAGACCCCAGAACCTCATGATCTGGGTTTCCACACTCCCCTTCTGATGCCTCCAGTAAAGTGAGGTAGTTCCAGTAGATGGCTTCTGAGGACCCTTCTAGCCCTAAATCTATCAACCTATAACTTGTCCTGTGACCTTGGGTAAGTCACTGTATCTCCTTGGGTCTTAGGCCCTTCATCTGTGGCATGAGGGAACTGGACCAGATGACCTCTCAGGTTTCTTCCAGCTCTGACATTCTATGATTCTACTATAGCTATGAAACTCTTCTTGTGAAAAGGTTTCTAATCCTCAGGAGACGACCCGTTTATTTCAAAGGATATTAAAGAAGGATTTGCAAAGTCCCTTAGAGATGGCAGCAATGGGCTTTGACCTGTAATTGATTGATGAAATCAATGTTTTCTCTGAAGTACAGGCCAAATGCTGTTATAACAAAATGCAATGGATGATATTAATAATTTTCTTGGTGGTCCTAGAAGTTAGGTTTTTTTTAATGGTTCAAAAACATGCCATAGCTTCCTGCTATCTTCAGGATAAAGTCTAAAATATTTGTTCTGCCATTCAAGGTCCCCTATAATATCATTCCATCCTCACTCACTGATTTTAGCACACACAGCTCTTGAAGGCAAAATGAGATAATGTTGATAAAGTTTTGAAAACTTCAAAAAGCCATATATAAAATCCACATGTATATTTCATACAGACATGAAATAAAATATGCATATGTATGTATAGCACAATGCCTGCAGCAGAGAATGTGTTTAACAAATGTTTTAACCATGTATCTGTCTGTGCAGATATATACATATATATTGGTGTATATATGTGTGTGATATATTATTTTATATTATGTATGTTAGTGTATTCATATACATATATAGAGAGGTGTGTGTGTGTGTGTGTGTGTGTGTGTGTGTGTGTGTGTGTGTGTGTGTGTGTGTGTGTGTAGGGTACAAACCTGTGAAGTTATCCAGGTAACAAACTCCCTCTACAGAAATCAGCAAATCTATGAAACTCACAGTTTTGGGGAGTTGCCTTTGTCACTGAGAAGTGTCTGTGATAGGGTCAAGCAGCCTGGGTGTGTCAGAAGCAGGATTTAAGCCCAGATCTTCAGGTAGGTGCCTCCAAGGCCAGCCTTTCAGTACTCTGAGTGGCAGCAACGCTCACTGCTGTTACTGGTTCTCTCCTCTAGCAAAGTCTCTTCTTGTCCCCACAACACTCTATGCTCATTCCTGCTCCTCAGATTGTATTTCCCTCCCTGCAATGCTCTCCCTTCTCCTTTCTGTTTTGAATACTATCTATCCTTCTAAGATCAAAGAAAGTTTATACTCTTCTGTGAAAACTTCCTAGATTAGGATGCCTGGGGAGGTAGTGAAGTCCTCCAAATCAGAGATCTTCCAGCAGAGGCTGGATGACCATTTTTTCTTCAGGGTGTAGTAGAAAGAATTCCTGTTCAAGAACGTGTTCAACTAGAGGGCCTCTGAGGCCCATCTGTGACTCTGAGATTCAGTTCACCACCCTGGGGATCATCCCAGCTCAGGGTGATTTCTCCCTTTTTCTGAATGCTTCATGCATTTATTTGTCTAACTGGACTGCTCATTAAATTCATACATTGCCTCAAATTGCTACTTAATTGTTTCTTGTGTTCAGTGTCTCTGGGCACCTGATTTGTAAACTCCCAGAGGTCAGAGGCCATCTCCTCCATTTCTTTTGTAGTCTTCTGAGTACCCTGCCTATGTATGTAGGAGGCACTAAAAAAATGTTTGTTGAATGAATGAATGAATTGGATGGATGGATGGATGGATGGATGGATGGATGGATGGATGGATGGATGGGTGGATGGATGGATGGATGGATGGATGGGTGGATGGATGGATGGATGGATGGATGGATGGATGGATGGGTGGGTGGGTGGGTGGTAAGTGTTGATAAGCAATCCAGAGCTTTCATGATCCCATTGTAGTATTTTCCTGGCCTGGCATACTGACTGAACCCCCATAGAATACATAACCCTGGATGGGGCTAGGGAGGCCTTCATGGCAGGCATCTGCATTGCCTTTCTTCCCACTAACTTCTGTTGCAAAATGCTTTCCCATCAATTATTGTTTCTTACCTCAGAGACAGGAAACCAAAAGTACAGAGTGAGGAACAATTTATTGAAATTAGAATAGCTTGTCAGATCCCAGCTCCTCAATACACAAGCTTTCTAAATGCGGAGCCTATCTGGGACAGATGGTTTTGAAATAATAGTCATTATAATAATCCCTCACAGCTGTATAGCACCTTTTGGTTGTTAGGATACTCTGCCATCTATTATCTCATTCTATCCTCACAAACCACTTTACAAGATAGGTGGGGCAGGGATTCTTATTCCCTTTGACTGGTAAGGAATCGGAAAGGTTAAGGGTTGTGCAATGTCACGTAGGTACTAAGTGTAAGACTTGGGTTCTGACCCCAGATCTTCCCTGCTTTCCATTACATGCCAACCTCAGTGTAAGTAATCCAAGATGAACAAATGGAATGAATCCAAGATCTTGGGAACTAGGACTTGTTGATGACAAACAAGAAGAGAACTCTTCGTGGAGTTTAGAGAGACTGGAGCTCCAGAATGAGAGTCTGTGAGGTGCTGAGGAGAGGCAGACTGCCTTGCTAGCAGTAGTATTCTGGCCATCTTGCTGCTTCTACCTCCACAGTATCCCTCACATGTCTCCTACACACAGCCACCACCCTTCTGTAGCCCTTACCCCCTCTCTCCAATTAGCCTCCTAATGGGACTCCCTTGTCTCAGGCCTCTCTCCTCTCCCATCTGTCCTCCACACAGATGGCAAAGTGACAGTCCTAAAGGATAGTCCAACCATGCCTTCTCTTCCATGACTTCCACTTGTCTCTTGTTCTGTCATGTTTGACTCATATGACCCTATTTGGGGTTTTCTTGGCAAAGATACTGCAGTGGTTTGCTATTTACTTCTCTAGCTCATTTTACAGAAGAGGAAACTGAGGCAAGCAAGGTTAAGTGACTTGCACAGGGTCACACAGCTAGCAAGTGTCTGAGGCTAGATTTGAACTCAGAAAGATGAATCATCCTGACTCAAGGCCTGGTGCTTTGTGCACTGTGCCGCCAACTAGCTGCCTACCTTTTAGAATGCCTAGCTTCCTTCAAGGATCAGTTCAAGTGCAGCTACTCAGGTAGTTAGTTACCTGAGGCCTTTCTTGCTTCCTCTAGTGACTACTGCCTCCCCACTCAAATGACCTTATCTGATAGGGACTTTCTACTTGCCATATATTTTCATTCACTTCTCTGTGTACCTGTAGTTTCTCTTAGTAGAATGTATATATATATATATGTTTTACTTTTGTCTAGAACAGTGGCTGCTGCATAGTAAGAGTTTAACAAATGTTGTTTGATTGATTGGTTTGCATGGTAGAAATGGGGACATCAGGCTAAGGCAGCCTGACGGAGCATGATTTAGGGCAAAGGGCATTAGATTTAGAGCCACAGGACCTTAGCTCCTATCTCGCCTCTTTTATGTATCATCTGTGTGACGTCTAATAAGTCACTTAAATTCTCTGGGCCTCAGTTTCCTTATCTGAAAAAAGAGGGGGGAGAGGTGCAAAAGAAAAGGTGCTGACCAATAGGCATTGGCATCCCAGTCCCTTTGGCAGTTTTAGGTATTTTTAAAAATAATAGTTTATTTTTCAATTACAGGTAAAAACAGTTTTTAGCATTCTCTTTTTTTTTTTAATTTTGAGTTTCAAATTCTCCTCTTTCCTACCTCTTCTCTCCTCCCCTCCTCCTTGAGACAGTAAGCAATTTGATATATACATATGCAATTATGCCAAACATATTTTCATATTGGTCAAGCATTTTAAGTATAAATCAATGAACTGGCAAGTCTTTATCAGTTGGTCCTTTGTCAACTTGGTTCATATGAATCCCTCTCTCAGATACTGATCACGACTGATAAACCAACTCCCTAAGCACACACTAAGCTGAGAATCCTACCTTTTGACGCCTGGTGATCCCACCAATCATCAGACACCCTTTGGCCCTGCCTAAGTCTGTGCTCAAACTCCCTCTCCCTCTCTCTCTCCCCTGCCTCTCTCCCCCCCCCCTCCCCCTCCCTCGTGGTACCCCTCCACCCCCTCCCCCTCCTCCTCCTCCCTCTCCCTCTCTCTCTCCTCCCCACCCTCTCTCTCTCTCCTCTCCCCCTCCCCATCCATAATTACAACAGTCCTATGAGAAAGGATTTTATAGCAACAGAGAACAGATCAGTGAGTCACTAAGGGGTAATGGAGAGTGAGGAAGAGGCCTTTCTTAGTGCCCTTGAAATCATGGCACTTGGTCAGGAACCCCATAAACCTAAACAGAAGGCATATGTCTACTCCATCCAAGGCTTCCCGCTTAATGAATTCTTCTACATCTGAAATTCCTTGCTACCGTACTGAGCAAGGTAGCACACAGCAATCTGGTCGGAACCATGGAACAAAAGCAAGAACCCTGCCCTCCTGGGCTCTGTCTGAGGCTTGCTGTTTCAGGCACCAACTTTATTTCATCTTTTCATAAGTAACTGTTAACCGAGAAGCATTACAGGAAGGGTATTAAAAAGGAGAAAAGTTGGCGGAGGAATGCATTTTTTTTTCCTAGGGGGAAAAAAAGACCCTTTTGTTACAAACTCTTTTGGAGACTGACTCAAACTGAGGACATGCAGAGAATTAGGCTCTTCCAAATTAGTTGCAAGGTACTCAGGGCTCTTTATTATTCATTCTATTAAAATCAAAATATTAGCTAATGCCTCTCACCCTTGTCAAAACGGGCCTGACAACTTCTCTGATGCATTGTCCTACTTGAAAGCAAAGAATGAGTTCTTTGAAGGGAATGCCTTTATCAAACCCATTCCAGTCTCTCTATCACACCGCGACATACAAATCTTGACCTGCTTTGTGCCTGATAGACTTTAGAGGCACGGGGATAAAGCTGTCGATCCAATCAGAGCAGCTCATCGTTTCCGTCTCTGGGCAGGGGGAAATCATCTGGGGGCCTAGACTATAATGCTTGCCATCACCCCACTGAAAGCCTCTGGGTTTGGCTTGGTGGTTAATTGACAAGGGTAGCAGGGGAGAATTGACCTGTCTCCGGTGACTTCTCCCTTATCACCAGGATGGGCAGGTGGGGGAGAGGATTTGTCATCAGGAGTGAGTCAGACACAGAAGCAAACAAGGCTTAACATTTTTTCAAAAGTATTTTGCATGTACCCACTGGATGGTCACTGTCACCTTTGTCTCCGGAAGGAATACCTTAATCCAAACAAATCCCATTTCTATAGATGCAAAGTCAAGTCTGTCAGTAAATAGTCATCCGTCAATTTATTTATTCATGCACTCAATAAGCCTTTATTGAACTTCTGTCAAATATGCCAAATATTGTCCAAGATGGTAGAAATACTGAGGAAAAAAATGAAACAGTTGAATTTACATTCTATTGAGGGGGAAGAAACATGTATGTGTGTATACACATATATATGTATATATAAACAGACACACATATATACACATATAGCTACATTTTCATACACATGTGTATACATACACATATATGTTGATACAAAATATATATCAAGTAAATAAAAAATAATTTGTAAGACACTAGAAACTGGAGGGCTCAGGAAAGGTCTCATGTAGGAGGTAGCATTGTAGCTGAGTTTTGAAGAAAGTTGCAGTTTCCAAAAGATGGCAGGTAGGAAAGATAGCAAAGGCCCAGAAACAGAAGACAGAACGTTACACAGAAGAAATAGGCCACTTTGACTGCAACGTAGAATGGGTGAAGACCAGTAATATGTAATAATCCTGGAGAGGTAGGCTAGAGCAGGAATTCAAAGGGCTTTTACAGAGCCTTCTATGTCAGCAAGTGGGATGGTGGCAGGTGGGAATCACTAAACCAGCCTCTTGGAAAGGAGCACTGCTGTGATTTCTCCTCAGTAGCCTGGGTAAGGTCATGCTTAGGGGCAGAGGGATGCACCAGATCAAGTGTCAGGGGCTAATGGATTCAAAGTTCAATATCATTTAATCCAGTTCTTCCATTTTACAAATGAGAAAACTAAAGCATAGAGAACAGAGACCATTTGCCCAAGGTCACAGAGGTAGTAAGTAACATAGTTGAAATTCAAACCCAGGGCCTCTGCCTACAAATCTATACTCATTAGACTTGTTCATTGTTTCAGTAGCCTCTGACTCTCTGTAACCCCATTTGGGGTTTTCTTGACAGAGATACTGGAGTGGTTTGCCATTTGCTTCTGCAGCTCATTTACAGATGGGGAAACTGAGGCAACCAGAGTTAAGTGACTTGCCTGGGGTCACATAGCTGGTAAGTATCTGAAGCCAGATTTGAACTTAGGAAGATGAGTCCTCCTGACTCCAGGCCCAGCACTCTATCCAGTGCACCATCTAGCCACAGTCACCTATGATGGAGGTAAGACAGGCACTGTATGTAATCCATATTTGACAGATGAGGAAATGGAGCCCTGAAGAGACTTGCTTGAGATGACTCCTCAATAGATCGACAGAGGCAGGCCCAGACCCCAGGCCTCTCAACTTCTAGCCCAATCTCTTTATTCTACAACCTAAGCTTTGGGGCGCAGCAAAGAAGGCTAGATTGTATGTCAACGGACCATCTGTGTGATCTTGGCAAAGCTGTTTCATCTCTTTGGGCCTCGGGGCTCTTATCTGTGACATGAGGGAGTCAGACTTGGAATAGGGCACTGGATTTGCAGTCAAGAAGCTCTGGATTCAAAGCTCACCTCAGACACTTAGTAGCTAAGTGACTCTGAACCAGCCATTTATCCTTCCTGTTCCTCATCTGTAAAATGAGGGGGTTGGATCTGATGGCCTCTAAGGTCCCTTCCAGTTTTAAGTCTGTGATCCTAAAACAGATCTCTGCCTTCTGTAGACTTCCAAGCATAGAGCTATGGAGCTACTAGTATGGTGCAGTGTAGTGAGTACAGGGCCGGAACAAGACTGGAGCTCTGGACCTAGCTCTGACACTCACTAGCTGCAGAAGCATGAGCTAGTCAAGTGACCTGAAGTCATTTCTCCGAACCTATTTTTCCTTCTGTAAAATGGAGACAATAACATTTATCCACTGCCTTCCACACAGGGCTGTCATAAGGAGAGGGTTTTATAAACCTTAAAGGACTCTATCAATGTTGTTTTCTTCCCAACTTGGTGTCATGTAAAGACCACGAGATGTAGATCTGGGTTCTGATTTCACCTCTGATTTTTTTGCTGGTTTGTTTGTTTAGTCAGTTGTGTGCAGTTCTTTGTGACTTCATTTGGGGTTTTCACGGCAAAGACAATGGAGTGGTTTGCCATTTCCTACTCCAGCACATTTTACAAATGAGGAAACCGAGGCAAACATGGTTAAGTGACTTGCCCAGGGTCACACAGCTAGTAAGTGTCTAAGGTTGGATTTGAACTTTCCCACCCACCCCTGATACTTGCTAGCTATGGGACTAAGGTCAAGTGGTTTAAGCTAAGATGGAGACAATAATACTTGACCTACTGATCTTGCAAGATCATCCTGAGGAAAGGGCTTCTGTGGGTTGGATTATAAATGAGAGCTCTAATGATTCTTCTCATTATTATCTTCAAGTCAGACCAAGCCACATGTCGTGCCTGAGGCACCATCGGCCCCTTTGTCCTTAGGTCCAGCAGGCACAATAGCCTAGGTGCTAAAGAGAAAGGGGGAAAAAGTCTCCTTTCATCTCCCAGTTGTCTTCATATTTCAGGTCCTACTTCAACATTTTTCCTAATGATATGATCTGAATAGCTCTGGGTCTAGCCCATCATTTCCAATGGGGAAATCTGAACTCCTTAATGTCCAAACCACCTTGCCAGCATCAGCTAACAAGTCATTACCTCGTGTCCTAAAAATTCTATGGAGTCATAAGGAAACTCCAGCAATTTGATGTTTTATCAGGTTGCAGGTTGGGAAATAGATGTTATTTCAATCAAGATAATGATCCTATTTCTCTGCTGGAAATGATTTTTTTTTCCCGTGGCAGGGAGGGACATCACCAAATTTCATTTAGGGAGCTGGGATGGGTCATGTGGCAATTGAATGGATTTCCTTATAACCTCAGAATGGGAGCATGAACATCAATGGGAGATTCAAGGAAACAAGAGGAAACAGGCACATAAAATTGCAAAAAGAAAAATATCTTTCTATTTGAACATTTGCAGACACTAGACGAAGCCGATGAGACTGAAACCCAGGAGATAAGCACTCCATATGTGCCTGAAGGCAGCAACTCCGCTAACTGAACAGCGAGTGTAATATTTTATTGTTTGGGACAATAAGGATATCAGAGAATGATAGAACCATAGACTTTTAGATTCAGACTGGATCCAGGAGATCAACTGCTCCCCCTCTCCTATGGTTCTGCATGAATACTTGCAGGGATAAGGAGTTCATTTCCTCATTAGGCAGCCCATTTCATTATTTGGAAGAGCTCTACTAGAAAGCCATGAAGAAGATCCTCTCTCTCTACATATAAAGTTCCTACACAATAGTAGAATCAATTATTAAAAATCAGGAGGCTTCGATAATAGCTAGACAGAATAGGTATTCTTTGGCTTTTGGTATATGCTGGAAGCTAAGAGCTTTTTAAAGTAACCTCTGGCAGATTCTGCTAAGTTGGAAAGGCTTCAAATATAGACCTGGAAATGGGACTTTGGTCTGAGAACCAGCTTACATAAATGTGAAGGGCTTCAAAATCAAGAGTAGAGAGGAGACAATGCTTTTTTGGCCACTGCAACTCATGAAACTGTCATTTAAGAGGAAGGAAGGAAATAAACATTTATTAAGCAACTTCCATGTCCTTTACAAATATGATCTTATTTAATCCTTACAGCAATCCTGGGAGGTAGGCACTGTTATTATTATCTCCATTTTACAGTTGGAGAAGTTGAGACAGGCAAGGTGAAGTGACTTGCCCAGGATCACATAGCTTAAATATCTGAGGCCTGATTTGAACTCAGATCTTCTTGAATCCAGCCTAGAGATCATTGTGCCCCCTACCAGCTGCATCTCAAGGGAGATGGATCCAGATCTACTTTAGTGAATGGGGCTCCAATGAAATCCCAGGTGTTTAAGTAGTATTTAAGGGCAGTCATTTGTGTATATGTCTTGTCACCCCTTGTTCTTTAGTAATTTTAAAATTGTGCTCAACTTTTCATGACCCTTTTTGGAGTTTTCTTGGCAAAGATGCTGGAGAGGTTTGCCATTTTCTTCTCCAGCTCATTTTACAGATAAGGAAACTGAGGCAAAGGGGGTTAAGTGACTTGCCCAGGGTAACACGGCTAGTAAGTATCTAAGGCCACATTTGAACTGAGGTGTTCCCGACTCCAGACACCCCAATGAACTATAAATTCCATGAGGGTAGGCACCATATCTAATGTAAAATGCATCTTTCCCTTAGTGCCTGGCATAGAATTCTTACAAAGCAGGCACTCAATACTCTTATAGAGAACATCGAGTTCTTACATAGCAGGTGCTCAATAAATCTTGGGTTGAAATGTTGAATTGAATTGAGTTAAACCACATCCAAATAGGAACAGATAACACATTTAGCAAAATCTCCCTGATTCAGAGTAACTGGAGAGCAAGAACGATTCAATTCAATAGAAAGCCTGAATTATAGACTGGGTTTGAAGGGAGGCAGCTTCATTCTGTTCAAGCACTGGAATACAGTAATTCAAACTAAGTTGTTGCCTAATAGGGCTCTTCATAGAGGACCTGCTCTAATGAATTGATGAGCGACTCATTATTAGCATTCCCAGTTGTTCCGTTATAAATGACCCATCTAAGGTGCTTGAAGATATGTGGGAAAGTTTGATAAGCATTTTAAATATTCCTCTAGGATCTTGTTTGCACTATGAATTTGTACTGTCTCTGAAAAAAGCATTTCTCTAAGCAAAAGGTTAAGTTTCAACCTAATCCCAATGGACAAATGATCACAAATTCTGAATTAATGGGGCCTATAGGGTTGGCAACTTACTAGACTACGTTGTATTCTGTCAAAGTTTGAAACATAAGGAACACCATCATTTTCAATCACAGCAGAGTTTGGAATTCATGATTGCTTATTTTTAGCTGCTGTATATCTCAGGAATTCTAATTTGAAAATCGCTGTCGGTCCAGGTGAAAATGACATTTGGCTCTGCCCCCTGTGACTGGAATATTTGGGGGCTCCAATGATGAAGGATAAGGTCTTGGAACGTCATGATTCTGCATCCTTTGGTGGCCTCCCAGCAGTCTCTTGCCCCCAGTCTTTACCTATGGCTTATTTACTCTGTGGACAAAAGCTTCCCCTTCTTTCCAGTTTTCCAAAGAATCTTTCTCCTTGGCCAGTCACGCATTAGAAATTCAGTTACAAACAATGAGAGTAAGTTTCTGATTATTCACAAACCAAATAACAACAACACAACACAACACCTCAAACAGGCAGAATTGAGCGTAAAGAGGACCATGGTCATTGATCTCTAGAGAGGGGAATGATTATGACATCTCCAAGATCCTCAAGGACTCCAGATTCTCAGAAGAATCATTCAGGCAAGTCCTGAGTTCTTTAAGAACAGGAATCCTTAATTTTTTGTGTCCTAGACCCCTTAGGTGAAGTCTATGAACTCCTCAGAATAATGTTTTTTAAATGCATAAAATAAAATTTGTAGGTTATGAAAGAAACCAATTATATTGAAATAAGGGGGTCTATATATATATATATATATATATTTTTTTTTTTTTTAAGTTCACAGACTTTAGGTTGAGGTTTTCGAGTGAGATGTATTTGTACCATGTATTAGTTTTTGGAAATCCAGTCATCTATAAATGATATTCTGAAGCTGTTAACGATCTATCCCTGCTCTCCATTCCCAATCTGATCCCTTACATAAAGATTTAGCCTTAGGCCAGTGTGCTGGCATCTCCTACATAGAGTATGCCTTTGTCCACTTCCATACTCATGCTATGTCTCAGGTTGAAATCTTGGCCCCCAACCTTACCCTTTTCATTCTGCAAGCCCATGCTTAAGGGGCCTTTCCTCCTGTAGCTTTCATACTCTATTTCGGTCCACATTGATCTCTCCACTCTCTGAACTTCTGCAGCCTGGACTGTCTGCATCAGGCAATCTGGAACTTGATTATAGACTCTCCCTTGTGTTGTCTAATTGCTTCATGTGAGTATGCCTCATCTCTTCTATTAGATTATAACTGCCTTAAGCCACTAAGTGCCCCAGGCTACTTTTGTATTCACCACAGCCCCCATGACATGCCAGGCATTCAGCAGGCACTTAATAAGTTCATTCTGATTGAGTCACTGAATACTTTGTATAATATAGTATCTCTTAGTTAAACAGAATATTAATTTATCCCAATACTTCATTCTCCACTCACCTTGGATGAATGAGACGGTTAGGGCCATTTTGGCATCTAGACTCAGTCTTATTGTTTAAAAGGAAAATTATGAGGTCCTCTCCAAGATTCCAAATCCAGCTAAGTGGTAAAAGAGAACCTTTGTTCTCAGTATGTAGAAGATTCTTTCAATGACCAGTGGCTTCTAGTGTCCCACTACAAGTTTTAAACCTAATCCCCTTTGGTGTGCGTCTTGTTACAATGAAAAATAAGTCAGATCTATCTCCATCCCTCCTTTATGCTTGCCCCACCCCCAAGCAAAGTATCTTCACTCTGAGAAAAGAGACCAAGTCTTCCAGAATGTCCTAGTTAAGCAAGATGGAAAGCGATCTCACTTGTCTAAACCAAATGGGCCAGACTCTAGACCGTCTTGGTAAGAACCAGTCTGCAGAGCCATCCATCTAATTCTTCTACAATTCAGCACTTTAAGAAGCGCCCCAAGTGCAGTAATTTGTGTTTCCAAGAAGGAAAGTATACCTCTGAAAACAGGATGTTAAAACCGGCTCCATCAAAGACCTGTCGGTCACCAGGAAGAGGAGAAAGAAAATTCCATTTCCCAGGGGCACTGTTAAATCACAGACCCTTCCCAAGGAATAGAAATCCATACTCACAAGCAACCTGGTCTTAGTCTCAAATTTCAGACCCACAGTTCCTTAGCGAACCTGAGCATTTCCTGTAAATAGAAGAAAGGGAAGGGAAATCATATCAGCATCTGCTGTGGGTATCTTTCTGTGGCTACATGGATGACCTCTGCCCTTCTGCATCTTCTCTATATTCTGTCTTCCTAGAAACACTCTTATGAGCCTCCCAAGGTTTGTTTCTTATCACTCAAGTGGACAGACCCTTGCTTCATACACAATCACACACCTATACATCATCCCCACATATGTGAAGGGGACACACACACACACACACACACACACACACACACACACACATCCTTGACACTGTGCCTTTTTCAGATTGACCAGCACATCCAATTCCCCAGAGGCTCTCACGAATCTTCCTACTCCAGGATGAAGCTTACACTTCTGTAGCATGGAGTTGCCTAGCAACCCCGTGCAAGAGACTCTGAAGGCCTTCCTAAATTGGACCTTAACAGCACAGGGCATCTCCTTGTACAGCTGCCTGAATCTTAACAATCTGCCTCTGAATAATAACACCGAGGTAATTGCAATTCACGAACCCCAAACTACATTTAAATAATGTTCAAGTGCTGACACAAACCAACAAAGGCCAGAGATTTTATAGTGGAGGCTGACTGGTTGGCTGGTAGTGCCTGCTTTGTGCGGGGGTGGGGTGGGGGTGAGGGCAGGGGGCGGGGGAACAGGGACGGGGACACCGATGGCTTGAATTAATGACAATACCAACTTGAACTCTCAATGTCTCTGCTTTTTTTCTTTACCATGTCACTACCTCAATGCACTATTGTGATATTTGGAACGGAGCTGTCCTTTAGTCTCTTCTATGTGCACAGGGTTATGTTATTTGTCCTTAGCACCTTATGTCCTATGTATGACTAGATTTCTTGGCTTTTTAAATGACAGGAATAAGTAAGTGGTAGGAGGTGTGTGTATGTGTGTGTGTGTGTGTGTGTGTGTGTGTGTGTTTGTGTAGGTTGGGGAGAACTCACTAAACAAAGCTGAACAGCACAAAGGCATGGCTTGATTTGGCTAACAAAGACATCTCCAGGATTCCAAGCTAACATAGATTAATAAAGGTGGTGGTGGTGGGAGTGGGGAGTTGGGAAAAGGGACAGAATGCAAACTCCATGAGGCCAGAGTGTTTCTTGTTTGCCTTTGAATTCCCAGTGCCTGGCATAGTCATTGGCACACTTAACAAATGATTCTTGAATTTCCTGAATTGAACTGAAACGAGGCATGAAAGACTAAAGGAATGGGCTGGAGAGCTTCAGACCAAGGAGACAGACCCATGTTCCATTTGTGGCTAAGGCTGGTGGGAAAAAAGAACTTTTCTCAAGTTGCTAGAATCTTGGAAGTATGTAGAACGTGGAGAGATAGCAAGCTGCCGTTCTTGCAGCAAGAGCTGTTAGTGTCAGGCAGATGAAGCTTGATCATTGTGAAAGCCTGAAGCATTTTTTTTTTTTTAAGCTCAGCATCCCCTCATGTACTAAAAGCATAATGCAGAAGTTCCTATACAAGTTCCAATACAAGATTTCTGTCCAGCTTCATTTTGGAAGTCAAGGCTGCTTGCCCCATTGACAGGGTCAGTTAGAGAGCTTTATTCCCACCTCTAAAATACAATTCCTGAGCAAAGTGGCTAAGTCAAGCTCCCTTCTTATAAATATGGTATTTTAATGTCCCATGTAGATGCCGCTGAATGGCTCTAAAATAAAGAATATAAATTAGAAAAGGAATTCATTTGTGAATGAATTCAGTGTGAGGAATTGGAATCAGAAGACTTTGGTTGAAACCCTGTCTCTATCATTTATTCTCTGTGTGACCATGCATATGTCACTTAACTCTTCCAGATCTCAGTTTCCTTATCTGTAAACATGAGGGGGTTAGGCGAGTTGATCTCTAGAGGTCTTTCTAGTTCCAGATCTATGATCACATGACTAAACTCTTCTACCTCACCCTTATGGCCTTGTAGAATAAGATACCTCTCTACTTATTTTCACTGCTGTCAAACATGATTACCGTTCTCCCTACTCATATGTATATAGCACTTTGTTTTGAAAAGCCCTTTCCTCACTAAATCCCTGAGATGTAAGTGATGCAAATATCATGATTCCCATTTTACAGAAGCAGAAATTAAGTCTCTGAGTGAAAGAGCTTCTTTCCCATGCTATTAATGTAGCCCCTTCATTGCAGCTGCACTAAATTTTTCAGTGTCCTATCCACACGCCATACTCATTCTTGCTTTAGTCTTGGGCTCTGCTTTTATCCCTTCCTGGGTCTCCTTTCCCGTTCCCCTCCATCTATCCCAATTGTACCCTCCTTTGAGGGCCAGCTCAGGTGTTCCTTTCTCTACAAAGAATTCCCTGTCCACTCTGACCACATTTGACCTTTCCAGTCCCCGAGTTAGAACACACTGTGCCACAATTGGGCATTTGAATAAATATTGTCTTGAATTATCATCTTTTGCACATAGATGTAGTCGGTCAACAAGCATTACTAAGGGCCTAGTCCTTCTCTAGAAGCTCACAGTCTAAGGTACTTGTGGGCAGGAAACACGTTTTCTCTCCCTGAATACCCCACAAGGCTGGGTCCATTCTGCACGTATCTTTTGTGCACCCCGTTATTTACATGTTGTTTCCCCTATTAGAATATACGCTCCCTGAGGGCAGAGGCCATTTTTGCCTCCCTTTGTATCCTCAGTTCCTAACACGGTGTCTTTACATAGGAGTAAGCACTTAGGAAGTGCTTGTCAACTGACTGAATGACAGACTTTTTACTGAGTGACTGGCAATTATATATGTCATCTCTCCTTCAGCATTTTCTGGTGGATTTTAATGGCCACTCTTCTTCCTAATAAATTAACCTCTCCTGGGGGCCAGGGCACTCTTTGCAGAGCTAAACTGAAGGTCAGCCAACCAACTAGCATCTGTTAAACCCCTACTATGTGCCGGGCCCTGTGCTGAGGGCTGGAGATACAAAGAAAGGAAAACGCCCATCACTGCTTTCAAGGAGCTCATGGGCTAATGGGTGAGATAACATTCAAACTGCTACTTATAAATAAGATATATACAGGATAAATTGGGGTAGTTTCAAAGAGAAGAGAACTGGGAAAGGCTTGAGACTTTAATGGAGAGTTGAAGCAGCTTGGAGACAGAGGTGAGGAGGAGGAAAGATCATTCTGGGTGAGGGCTGAATGTTTCCTTCAGAACCACAAATATAGGGGGTCCCAATTAGCAACATCGCATTAAATTGTGCTTATCTATGCCCTACCTTTTCCACTGGACTGTATGTCAAGTCTTAGGGAAAAGAAGAAAGCATGTAGTCAGGAAGCCAAATTAAGATAACTTTCCCCCTTTGTCCTGCCACAAATCTGGCATTCTTGGTCCAGAGAACTAACGGCCAAATGTGAAGATCACATCACCTCTAGATAAATAAGTGACAAGGGGCAAGGCTCCTCAGCTAAAAAAGGGTCCTTAATGATTTCAGGCGCCTTCCAAGACCCAGACCTCTGTGCTCTTAAAGCTGACTGCCTGGCTAGCCCTGTCCTACTTTACATCATTAAAGAACACTCACAGCTGATGACTTGTTTTCCCCCCAATCTCAAGGAGCAGTTGGAAACGGGCCAAAGACTATCATCAAATCTCTTTCCCTCATAGCCATGGCTTGGAGACCAGCTGGAGCCAGAAAGGGCCATCTATCAAAGGCACAGTCTCTGAGATGGAGCAAACGATGGATCTCTTTCTGAAAGGAGACAGACCCCTGCCTAGCTATTGGGATCCCAGGGGAGGGCGGCACTATATGGGGCGAGGAATGCTGTTCACAGAAAGGCTCACCTTCAGAAGAAAGACTTCAAGGTCCTTGGTCAGATTGGAAAGAGGGTGGAATCCTTCTCAGAATCCTTTCTGTTCTCTGATGGTGAGAGACTCCCTTTCCCAACTTCAGACACCCAAGGACTCTCCTCCTGGGCATCAGGCTGCCCAGAGGGCACCTCCCCCCCATGGCCCTTCATTCATCATTTTTCCTTTCAATTACTACTCATACATCTTACTTAGCCTGTATCCCTGATTTAGAATTAGATGCTCGTGGTTGTTAATAACTGAATGGGTTATCCCTTCCCAGGTAGCATGCATCATATGTTCTGTTCCTTAAATGAGGAGAGGATGATTAAACACTAGAGATTTCAGCAGGAGTAGCAGAATGGTGGAGACATCTGGGGGAATGGGAGCGTTTCCAAGCTCCACAAATCACACCAAATAGGTAGCCTTTTACCTGATCGATGCACAATTGTAGCTCTGACCCGGATCCTCACAGGTGGAGATTAAAGGAAGTCAGTGCCTCCAAAGCTTTAGTTCACAACCTCTTTCTGCTTACCTCTGACTTGTCTATCTATCAACATTTGGAAGCAGACAGAGAAGCGGTGGCCATTTTGACTGAGGATAAAAAGGTAAATCTCAGCAGCATGGTGTGGCATGGCCATCCATGCTTGAAGAAACTATTTTCTTCTCGGCCAAAAATTTGTGTTTGCAGCTAGGAAGAGAGAGCTGTTGATCGGCCCTGTTGAAGGTCTGGCATCTGCCCTCAAGAAGCAGTCTTTCTAGACATCTCTAAAGGTCCAGTGTGAAAGGCAGAGAAAGGAGTATGAGGCAGAGGCCCATTCCTGTGACCTCCATTTTCACTGGGTCTCCCCTAAGTACACTTTATACATTTCCATCCATTAGCCAAAGTTGTTTTAGCTCCATGATCTTGAACTCTGAAATCTTCCTTTTTGACCCAAATCTCTTTTCATTCCCCTCTCCTTCCAATTCACACCTACTAAATCTGTATTTGTGGACAATGGGAAAAGAGCCAGTAGATAAAGATAAATGGGAAAGAAGGGAGTGATTGATGGGGCATGCCCATAGAGGAGACGGATAGGAGTGGAATGGAGGGCACTGGTGGATGGGGTTAGAGCTAGGAAGGAAGAGGGCCGCAAACATAAAGGAAGTAAAGATATAGATGAGTTTTGTGGAGGACTAGAAATGAGGCGAGTTAGGATGGATGAACTGCATTTTCTTAGTAAGGAAGGAAACCGGGTTATCTTCTGTGAAGTTGGGCAAGGCGGGGAATAGCATGGAGGTGATTTGGGGAGCATGAGGAGAAAGAAGGTTTGGAACACTCACTGTAAGGTGTGGTATAGAAAGCTAGGGGAGAGTGCGGAAGAATGGTCATCCATCAGTGCGGGCCTACTTGAGGTTGGAGAATATGAATTTATGGTGGGTCCCATAGGCATGGTTCCATGATTGCTACCAGCTATTGAATCGGAGGAAGAAGGCAGATGCTAGTAGTCATCCAAGGTTGCTGGGACACGAATAACAGAGCGCTAGGAAGACAGGGGATTCAGTGCTGTCATTTAACTTTTGTATTGCCGTTTAGGATGGCCAATTTGGGATGGGAGGGGAACTTAAAGTTCTATGGTTCCCTGTTTTATAGGTGAGGAACCTGAACAGCACAGTTAGGGAGGTGACTTGCCCAAGGTCATCAAAAACTAGTAACTAGTAACAGAAACTGGATGTGATCCCAATATCCTTTCTCCTCATCCAGTAAGAGAGCTTCCTACCTCTCCATACCCCTCCCATCCCCCACCCCACCCCAAATCCAGACAGCACCTAGCAGGATTTCATGCTGTTGTTTCAGTCATATCCAAGTCTTTATAACCCCATTTGGGGTTTTCTTGGCAAAGATACTAGAGTGGTTTGCCATTTCCTTCTCCGGCTCATTCTACAGATGAGGAAACTGAGGCAAACAGGGGTAAGGGTCACACAGCTAGTACATGTCTGGGGTTTGAACTCACAAAGATGAGTCTTCCTGATTCCAAGCCCAGTGCTCTATCCACTGTGCTACCTAGCTGCCCCCTACCTAGCAAGATACCTTGCATATAAAAGGTGTTCAGTAAATATTTACTAGCTTATTGACAGGTGTTGATTAATGAAAGTTAGGGTGGAGGAGGTCCATGAGAGCAGGGAAAGGGAAGGAGAGGGGCTAAGTTTCCTTTACAGCTTTGACATCATAATAACAACAATAGTACCTAGGGATGAGTAAGGTAATGTGCTTTTAGATTTACAAAACACTTTATAAACACTATTTCAATTCATCCTCATAACAACTCGGTGAGGTTATTATCCCATTTTACAGATGAAGAAACTGAGTCTGAAGGAGGTTAAGCGACTTGCTTGGAATCACCCCACTACTAAGCATCTGAGGCTGGATTAGAACTCAGGTCTTTCTGACACGCTCTCCTAGGACTTTTATGTCCTCAGCTCTCTCCCAACCCCAGTCTGGTTTTCCTCAGTGGCTGGTCCCACTGTAACATCAGAATGAGTAAACATCTTTTTATTTTTTATTTTTCAAACAAAATTATGGAACTAAAAACAGCAGAGAAAGAGTTAAGACCCATAACACTGAGCTAAACTCTAGAGAAAAATAGACCACCCTGCTGCTGTTACTGCTGCTGCTACTTCCCCCTCCCCCTTCCCTTCACTGCCCCAGCTCCAACACTCCTCAAAGGCGTGGTAGCAAGGCAGCTGGCCATAAATAGGAGTCAACTCACACTACCTCTCCAAACCCAACCCACCCACAGCCTGCAGATAAATCCTCTCCCCGAACATG
The DNA here is from genome assembly GCF_028583685.1 of Petaurus breviceps papuanus. NCBI lineage: Eukaryota > Metazoa > Chordata > Mammalia > Diprotodontia > Petauridae > Petaurus > Petaurus breviceps. The sequence continues at coordinate 4,063,763 of NW_027185674.1, read as the reverse complement.
CACAGATCTAACTCAGGAAAACAGAGTCCAGCCGGAAACACCGAAGACCAGATTAGCCCCAAGCCTGAGCAAACAGGTGTGTCTTTGCCAGCTCTCACCCTAGGATGGCAAAGGGGAGGTGGAGGAGGGAGGAAGGAAATTCCAGGCTTGGGGAAGGACTTGAGCCCCCGCCCTAGACCAGTTTGTAAGACTCTTGTATAACTATACATATAAAGATGGACAGGATACACACAGAGACAGGCATACAAATACAGACCTTCTATCTGTACATATATATGTGTGTGTACACACACACAGAGAATTACACACACATAGTACACATCTTTTTGGTGACCCTTCTCTTCCATGAACCCTGCCCTGGCCACCCAGCCCAAAATGATTTTGTCTTTCTCTGAACTCAGAGCATTTCCTATTCATTACTGTCTTAAATTATTCTTTAACTTGGGCATTGATGTGTAGGGACATAACAATGCTAGAGCTCCAAGGAGCCTCAAATTTCACCTTGTCTAACCTCTTTATTTAAAGATGAGGAAAGGCAGGCCTAGAGAGGGAAAGTCATTTGCCCAAGGTCACACAGAGAATTGTGGCTAGAACTAGCACCCCAGCTTCTTGACTTTGAGCCCTGGGATCTTTCTATTATGTTACACTGAGAGTTGGGATTCAGACAAGGAGGTAGGTTTAAGGGTTTGTAAGAGATGGGGGTGGGGAGAAGTGTGGGAGGGAGGAAATCGTGCTTGTGGGTGAGAGGTAACCAGCTCATTGGCCTCTCAGTACTTTACAAGTGACAGGATGTTGGGGTCTCTGGCTTTGATATGCAGACTTAAGATACATGTCTTGTATACACATAAACTAAAAAAGAAAACAGTGTCTGAGGAGAGGGAGACAGAAAAGTTGTTGCTAACTTGAAAGATAATCTCTCTCAGTGTTGTAGGCCCGAGGGCTGTGTCCTTAGCACCTGCTGCCTGGGTTCAAAAAGGCAATGAGAACTTCTTTTAATAAGGTACTTCCAGTGCTGAGACCTATCTGCCCAAGGGTACTAGGAACTGGGGCATCACCCTGGACTTCCCATCCTAGGACACTGGCCTTGGGGGAGTGGGAGAGATGTCGAGAGGAAGCCGCTCCTGGGGCTGGAACTCCCCCTTCCACCTTCACCAGGGCAAAGGGAGAGATGGAGTTGCCCCTCACCACTGCCACACACCACCCTAGGGTTGTTCTCTGGCCACTGCTTTCCCTCTGCCTGGATGTGCATGTTAACCTGATTTCACCCCTGTAAAAACCCTGGAGGGGTGTGGTAAAGATACACAGGGCAAATTGCCGAGGGGCCATATTTGCTAGAGTTGGTGAGCCAATGGTGCTACGAGGCTTGGGACAGTGAGGGAGAGATATAGGCACAGGAAGAGGTGAGTGGGTGTTTTGGGAGGGGGTAGGGTAAGTAAAGAAAGGAAAAGTGGATATGTGATTGAGGCAAGATTCAAACTTTGCTTGACTCCAACTATACCAGCTAACTGCCCAACACAGCCCTCAGTGTGAATGTAAATCACCCATTTTTCTCTCTCAGCGGGATTGCATCTTAGGCCTTATCTCTAATGGTGGAATAGAAGGCTTTGTCCCCTAAAAAGGGATTTCAGGTTAGCTGAGCAGCTGAGGAGGTCTGAGACAGGGGAAATCTTCCTGGTAACCCTGAAACCATATATATCCTCACCATTCTCTCCACGGCGTGAGATAATTAATAATAATTCATCTTTTCATAGTGCTATAAGATTTGCAAAATACTTTACATACATCATCCCATTTGATCGACACAATAGTCTTACCAGGTAAATGCTATTATTTATTTACACTTATAAATGAGGAAACTGATGTTCACTGAGGTTGACAGCAAGTATCTAAGGTGGGATTCAACCACTGGTCTTTCTGACTCCAAGTCCAGCATTCTCTCCACAATGCTCACTATTATTTGGAAAGCAAGTATGTCAGAAGTAGCTACTATTTAGACTCAACTGCTCTGGCCCCTTTGGCAAAAGAGAAGTGGGGATGCTTACCTCTTCTTTATCACTGAGATCTGCTGTGCAAGGAAACAGTGAGTCTTGACAGAGGTGTTAGGAAGCCAGGGGCTCTAACTGCCAAGATCCCTCTAGATTATTTGTGGGGGACATCACCTCCATTGCTGCTGATAAGTTTGCTCATCTTATGCTGAGAATTTAGCCTGGATGCCCACACACCTGTAAAAGATCCAAAGCCAACTGCAAAGCCCAATTAGGCACCTACAGAGAACATCCACTCACCTCAGGGATGTGAAGGAACTTCCCAAGAATCTGTTTTACTGAGGGCTTGCAGACAAGATACTCACAGAGCCTTGCAGGAGGTCAGCTGCCTCTAATTACTGTGCTAAAGAAAACTTCTTATTAAGTGTGGCAGTGGCATTTAATCCTCCTTATTGTCTCTCTACCTTTCCCCCAGTTGCCCCCCACAAATCTGTTTCCTTTTCAGTACAAACACACCAGTCCCATCAGTACAGTCAGTGGAATAGTCCTGACCTGTCTATACATGCTACAAGGTGTCAGGCTAAATGAAACAGGGTAATGGGGCTTAGACCTTTATTCTCATCGCTGTAAGATGGCTAGACGGAGAGAGAGCAGTGGCCAAGGAAATCACTGAAGAGCCACCAAGGTAGAGTGGGTAAATGTGAAATCAGAAAGACATGAGTTCAGTTCCCATCTCTGACACTTAGTAATTGAAGGAACGTGGGCAAGTCACCAGGTTCAGTTTCTTCATCTTTAAAATAGCGATAGGCCAGGGTGCCTAGGTGGCGTAGTGAATAGAGCACTGGCCCTGGAGTCAGAAGGACCTGAGTTCAAATCCGGCCTCAGACACTTACTAGCCATGTGACCTTGGGCAAGTCACTTAACCCCAATTACCCTGCCTTCCCCCTCCAAATAGCAAAAAATAAAATAAAATAAAATAGTGATAGGAGTATTTGAGACTCAAATGCATAAATGTATGTAAAGCATTTTGTAAACTAGTCCCTCATCCTCCCTAGACCTCAGTTTCCCATTTTGGTAAGAGGAGGGGTTAGACTAGAGAGAGTCTTTTAAAAAAATTGGTATGTAAAAAAATTTATTTTAATTAATTTTTAGTTTTCAATATTCACTTCCATAAGATTTTGAGTTTCAGATTTCCTCCCCTCCCTCTCTTCCCCACTCCTCAAGATAACATGCAATCTGATATGGGCTTTACATATGTATTCATATTAAATATATTTTCACACTAGTCACGACACAAAGAAGAATTAGAATCGCATTCAAAGTTCTTTTTCTGGATGTGGATGGCATTTTCCATTGTGAGTCTTTTGGAGTTGTCTTAGATCCTCGCATTACTGAGAAGCACTGAGACTAGATTCTAAGGGCCCTTCCAACTCCCCATCTGCGATCCTGTGCAATTGATTATTATGACTTTTTCCCTTCCACTCACCAATGATTCACTCCAGGGGCAGTGTGTTCAACCATTCAACCAGCCAACTGAAGCATCTACCATGTGCTAGGCATGATGAGGGATAGAAAAGGAATCCCTGCCCTCAGGGTGCTTGGAGTCTAGCTAGGACATACACATGGACATATTGCTGAGGCAGATGCTGGCAAAAGAGGCAGCAAATGTGTTTCCTACAGCAATCAGAGAAAAGAGAGAGAGATTCCTGCTGACCTCGGTGGTCAAAGAAGGTTCACAGAATAACAGAGCCAGAAGGGACCTAAAAGATAATTTGTGTATTTTGGAATTGAGACAGTGAAGGCCTGGAGAGGCAGTAACTTGCCGAGGTCATATGGCTGGTGAGTGCCACAGCTCACGTGATGACCCAGGTCATCTTACTCCTAGTGATGGTCAAAGATTCGACGCCACTACCTAAGTCCTCAAAGGATGGGCAGAATGAAGACTGTGAAAAGGAAGGGGAGGTCATTCCAGAAAAGCAGAACAATGTCTTAAGGATTACAGATTTCATAAAGCTAGAAAGGACCAGAGAACGCATCACCTGTTTTACAAATGAGAAAAGTGAAGCCCAAGGTCACACTGGCTCTGTGAGCAAATGTGTTGCCAGAAGGGCGAAGGGACAAGCCCGATGTCTTTAGGGGGTAGTGAGTGGTGGGACATTTCTGCTGGGTAATTGTGAGAAACGGGAATAGCTTGTGGAGGGCTGTGAATGCCGAGCTGAGGCCTCCGGACTCATTCCTGTGAGCAGTTACATTACATGGGCACAATGTCAGGGGTCAACCTTGACTCTGCCTGTTGGGCCTGGGGTTTTGGCCACGACTTTCCCCAAAGCTTTGTCATTAACGGGCAGGTAAGTGATTGGCACTCCTCTCTCCACCCTACCTGAGAAATCTCCTGCAGGGCATTGAGGGCTTTGTGGTTCCCATACAGCACTGCCTGACTGTCTTTCCTTCTTCATACCCTGTTCCATCATCACCGGTAAATCCAGCCAACAACGTGCCTGTGAACCGAGAAGGTAATCTCTGTTTGACAGGCTCTGGTTCAGATGAGTGTGTTATCAAGGAAAGAAAGCTAAAGCCCGTGGCAAACATGGTGATTTGACTGTCAGCTCAGGACGACAAATCTACATGCCTGCAGCAGAAAAATCTAGGACTGAAAGTTGTGGTTGGGCCAGATCTCTGTGGTTTTGTGAATTAGAGATTTGCAGACTGTCAGGGTGGGAAGGGGAGCTCAGACCTCCTGTAATCCAATTGTATCATTTTTCAGGGGAACAAACTGAGGCCCAGAGAGGGAAAGTAACTTGCCTAAGGTCACACGGTAAAGGAAGGAAGAGAGAAAAATATAGCTGCTCCGAGCTGCAGGTTATAACTGACTGACATTGCCAAACTTTGAATTAAGGGAAATTTCTTTTTGTTAAATTCTTGACTCCCCTATCAAGATTACTAAGTACCCCCCCAACACACACACACACACATACTGTCTCCTGGATGCCAAGCCCCATCCTTCAATGTTAGCCAGCACAAGCACTGAATTTTGGACTTTTCTGTTTATTGAATCATTCCTTCACTTACTCAATGTTTATGGTGTCTATTATGTAGAATTCACAGAAATAAGTAAGACCAGATCCCTGCCTTCACAGAACTCAAAGTCTACCTTCCAAATGAAAACCTGCCCTAAGCTGAATGTCTGTGATAACTCTGATTAACCAGATCCAATTCCTCCAAACGCCCATTTTGAGGTATTTCAATTTAATAATCATAATGAAAATCCTAAAGGAATGAGGACCTAATGGTAGAATTTCAAGAGTCAGCAACAGGGCATTGGGAACCTCACTGGGGGCAGGAGAACATTAGCAGCCCATGTAGAATCAGAGCATGTAGACAGCCAGCTATGCCATTTACCTGTGAGGCAGCCCTGATGGCAGGGACCAGCTGAAATGTTTGATAGTACCCAATTCTAAAATGTTAATAGGTACCTGAAGAGGACTGAATTTGTGCCCATTTCTGTCTGACTGTACAGTTTTCTCTCACATATTTTCCAACTGCCAGTTAAGCAGGTTTTCTGTGTACCAGAAGCAAGGAGGGTGACTTTTCAATGATACTCCATTGCCTCTGTTATTCATAAGGAGGAGCAGTGGACTCAGAGTCAGAAGACCAGAGATTGAATCTTGGTCCTACCACCTATTGTGTGATACTGGGCAAGGAACAAATTTTCAAACATCTGTTTCCTCATCTGTAAGATGGGGATAATAATACTTATACTACTTGGCAGAATTTTTGCGAGGAAAGAGTTTTATAAACCATAAAGCACCATATAAAGGTGAGCTGTGATTTTTCTGATAGTCTCCAAGATGCTAAGGAAGATAGAAAAAGAATAGGAGATGTATAGGATCAGGGAATAAATTGGATGTGTTTGTTATAGTTACCTGACATTATCAATGAAGAACTCTACTGACTGCCCAGGACGTGTATCCAGGACATGACAGAGAACCTCCACAGTATGTCAGACTTCATGACAACTGCTCACTCCTGGTGATCCATATGGGGACAAGCGATAGCGACAGAAGTAACCTGAAAAGTATTGCTAAGGAGCAGGAAGTCTTGGGCAAGAAAATGAAGACTTTAGGGGCACAGGTGGTGCCTTCATCGCTGTCCTCCATGAAAATCAAAGACTTCAGAAGAGAAAGGCAGATTTGGGGAGTGAAGTGCTAATGAAGAAGGCGGTGTTTAAAAATGGCATTTGGATTTCTGTTGTACACATTAAAAAATAGGAATGGTAGGGTCTCAGCAAGGGTACCCAATAAGGGGAAAGTGATAGAAATGGCTTCTTCCAGTCAAAAAGATTTAAACCGAAAAGGAAGAGGATGGTAGAAAAGAGCTGCTAAACTAGAAACCACAGAGCAGGGAGGGGTTTTTCACCTTTTTTGATGCTGGGGACTACTTTAGCTGCCTGGTGAAGCCTATGAACCCTTTCTTAATAGAACTTTTTAAATGCATAAAGTAAAATGTGTAGGACTGCAAAGGAAACCAGTTAAATTGAAATGTAGTTACCAACATATTTAAAAATGAAAACGTGAACTCCAGGTCATGAATTGTTTCCATGGAGAGGGGCTCCAATGTAGGAAGAAATGGGGGGAGTCTTCTAGTAAATCATGGGGATGAGGCAGCTGACAGTAAAACCAACCCATCGGCTCAGGCAGGACTGTGCTGCAGCTAGCTCAGATTGGCTCTCCAGAGCCAATTGTTGAATTTTCCATGTGATCATTTATACCTTCAAAGTAGGCAAACTTATACATCAAGGCTTGATTTATTATTTTATTGATTGTCTAGACTTAGGAAAGTGATCTAGTCGTCCAGCTGTTTGTTTTCAGTTGTGTCCGACTCTTCATGACCTCATTTGGGATGTTCTTAGCAAATATGCTGGAGTGGATTGCTATTTCCTTCTCCAGTTCATTTTACAGATGAAGAAACTGAGGCAAATGGGGTTAAGTCACTTGTCCAAGGTCACACAGTTAGGAAGTGTCTGAGTCTAGATTTGAACTCAGGAGGAGGAGTCTTCCTGGCTCCAGTTGCCTCTATCACAAATTATGAAATATAATGGTCACTTCCCATCATTTCCCATCAAGTTCCTATCCTTTCTGCTTCAACAGCCAGACCCTCATTGGTGGTGAGAACCAGTTACAGAATAGTTGGTCCAGGAGTACAGGTCCAGAGAGAAAATGATAATAATTACACAGATTAAACTTAAAAGTGTAGTGTGTGTATGTATATGTATATATGTACGCATATTTTTTTTCAGACAGCAGGTTGTTAAGCATTTACCAGCACCCCCACTCTCAGGTTTCTATACCTAAATGTGTATCAAAGTTAAACAAGATGGACTAGAGATTTTAATGCAAGGAAGCAAACATCAAGTTAACATTGAGACTTAGTGGGATGGACACATGATTAGAATATGGTTTTTGAAGCTTATACATACACACACACATATATTTATATTTGCATTTTGGAGGGGGGAAATCAGGGCAATTGGGGTTAAGTGACCTGCCCAAGGTCACACAGCTAGATTTTGTGTCAAGTGTCTGAGGCCAGATTTGAACTAAAGTCGGTGCTCTATTCACTGTGTCACCTAGACACCTCGAAGCTTTATATTTTATTCTAAAGGAATAAAAAAGGTAAAGAGGATCAGGATAGGTAAAAGAGGGGGCACAGTAGCATTGCATATACTGCACTATAGAAGAATATATGTAGATTAATGTAGATGACATCCTCATGTGAAGAAACTCAGGAGTAAAAGTGAAGAAATATTGTGCCTCGAAAGTGACAGAAATAATTTATATTGAAAAAATTACACTACAAACCACCTGGAGAGAAGGAGGAGATAGATGATCTTGGGAAACAGATCACAAGGCTGGCAGGAGGGTATGATGTGGTCATCATGAAGACTTCAGCTTTTCAGAGCAGGAAGTATAAAAAAACCCCAAAACTTGTGTATTTCATCCCTTCCAATGTGGAGGACCAACTATTTTGTAACCAGTTCTCCCCACCAGTGAGGGTCTGGTGGTTGAAGCCGAAATGATAGGGACTTTGACGGGAAGGGACCATTACATTTTGTAATTTGTCATAGAAGAGAGAAAAGCTGGGCACAGTCTGGATAGATGAATCTGAGAACTGGAGTAGGGACAGCTAAAAGGAGGCAAGAGGCATCTCTAAATACGTGAAGGATTGTCAGGATAGATCAATGTGTTCTTTGCCACAGAAGGCTAAACTCAGAGCAGTGGGTTGACGTTTCCGAGATATAGTCTTGAAGGGAAAAAAACAAACTGTCTAAGTCTCCATGACCATTTGTTGGGTTGATCGTGAGCAGATTTGAGTTCAGATATAGGTTGGACTAGATGACCCTGGCAGAAGTTACTTCCAACTTTAAGATTCTGTGATTCTCTTACTGGCAAAATTTGGATTCTCCCCAAATGGTGTTAGCACATTAAGATTCTTTGATTTCATTACTGGTCACAACTTGTGTCCAATTTGTAGTGTTAGAGAGCTGTTTGAGGATCAGAGAGGGTGACTTGATGGCCCATGGTCACTCAGCTAAGCATCAGAGGCAGAATTTGAGCCCAAGTCTTTCTGAATCCAAGCCTACCACTCTATGCACTACAACCTGTTACATGATGGAAATAATAAAGTTTAAGAAATTATGGTGATTGAAGGAATGCACTTGAAGGGAAAAAGAAACGAATTCCCTCCTAGCTGGATGGTCTTGGACAAGTCACTCAACTTTTTGGGCCCCATATTTCATGTTGGGAAAAAGGATAATGATATCACAGTAGGTCTCTCCCATTTTGAAGTCTTGGAATCACAGACTATTAGAGCAGAAACAAAATTAAAAGATCATTTACATGTATCCCTTCCACAGTATGGCAGGTTAGGGGCATGGTGTCCTTGTGATCTGAAAAATACGCTTAAAATTTGTAGGAGTAGACTCTTCATTTTCCTTTAGGAAATCATATATGGACTTAGCCTTTTCTCATATGATGCCAGAGTATACTGGAATGCCTTTAAAAAAAATAATAATCCTGTGTTTCTGCATTTTGAAACTTTTTCTGTGTCACCTGCTGGCTTCTGCAAAACTTCCCCCAAATTCCCATTTAATTGCTTATGCTGACCCATGATATATCACAATTGCAATGGGCAAAGTCACAATGTGGCAGGGATAACCATATTTATATCACTTCATTTGTTAGATGAAGATACCAAGGTTCAGAGAGGGAAGTAACCTTCCTAAGGATACACAGCAAGTGGCCAACCCTGGAGCAGAACTCTGCTCTGATTGCTAAGGAATACATCTCCCTCTTCAGCCTGGCCTCCCAAATCTGTTCTCATTTCTTTCTGGAGCTCCACAAAATGAATGGCAGGTAGACAAAGCTCCCTGTACTTCTCTCCTGACTTTTTCTCCCTGTTTCATGAATGAAATGCCCTTGGTCCTTAAGGAATGCGAGTGGATGAAGGAGCTGCCAATTTTCTTTCTTCTAATGAATTTTCCCTTTGGAAATACTCCCTAAGAAGTCCAGCTTTTACACACACCCAGAATGCCTTGCTTAACATGGCCTGACTTAACATACAGTGACAAGTTTCACCTGGGGAGACTGTGTCTCAACATGTCTAAAGGAGTAAAATCATCCTCAATGTAGAGCGGGCTTGTGTTGGACAGCTCAGGTGGTCACATAGAGGGGAAAAATGGAATCCGGACCTTGATTTCTTGAGTCCTCTTCTATCTCTGATTCTTTGAGTCTCTGACACCATATCCAGTGCCTGTTTCAAATGAAAACGAACATTTATGTGGTCCCTGCTGTGTGTCAGGCATTGTGCTAGAGACAAAAAAGAACCAGTCCTCGAGCGGCCTTAAATTCTGTTGGGGGAAGCAAAATGTACGTGTGGAAGTAAATTGGTTGTTGTCGTTGTTACTGTTCAGTCATTTCAGTCATGTCCAACTCTTCAGGACCGCATTTGGGGCTTTCTTGGCAAAGATACTGAAATGGTTTGCCATTTCCTTCTTCAACTCATTTTATAGATGAAGAAACAAAGGCAAATGGGATTAAATGACTTGTCTGGGGTTACACCGCTGGTGAGTGTCTGAGTCTGGATTTGAATTCTGGTCTCCCTGAAATAATCAATATCAAATGCTTTTGAGGAGGAGGGATGCCAGTAAAAGCCTCATAGTGGCTCTTAAGATGAGTTTTGAGGTAAACTAAGGATTGTAAAGGGGAGAGGTGATGCAGAAAGGCATTGAAGGCATGGCGGTGGGCTTGTGCAAAGGTATGGAGGTATTACATTATTAAAGAAAGCACCCAAACAGGCTACTTCTGAAGCTCACCTGATGGTACATGTCTAAATGCCTTGGGGCCAGGATGCAGCAAACAGCTTTGCTTTAAATCCAATAGCTCTCTGGGATAAGTTGGGTAAAGAGACTGGACACCAGGCATGGGGTAAGGTTTCAAGGCAGTTGGACTTACCCAGCAAGGCATGTGTTTCTTTCCTATCCGCCTTCTACCTTAATTTTCCACATTCTTAATTTACTGTCTTTTATACCCATCTGGCCACCTTATGGTGATGTAGTAGAAACCACAGCGCTGCATTCAGAGTCACAAGACCCCAGTCTAAGTCCTAGGGCTGCTACTCAATACATGTATATCCTTGGGAAAGTTGTTTTGCCTCCCTTGGCCTGTTTCTTCATCTATAAATTTGGAGGTTAAAGATTTTAACATATGGCCCTATGGTTGCTATTCTTTCCCCCATGCTGATGAAGTTTAGGGCATTTCCAGTGAGTTCATCTCCTTTCCTACAATATCTTATTACACATGGATATCACGGTCTGTTCTTTCCTCTTTTATTCTTATCTCTGATGAAGAACCAATCTATCTCACTAAGGTCAAGCACTTCACTTGTACCCTGGATCTTGTTCTGCAATGATTGCTTCCTCCCTACTTCCACCTAGTAGAAACCAAAGCTTTCCACAAGGCTTATCTCAAGTGACCCAAGCTGATTCCCCCTGGTTGCTAGGTTGTTTTTTTGTCTTTATTAATTTGTTTACTTTTAGTTTACAAGATTCATTACCACGATTCCTTGAGTTTCAAATTTTCTCTCCCTCCCTTCCCCCCTCTCCCTCCCCCCCGCCATGGCGGCATACAATCAAGTATAGTATCTGCAAATACTTTCACATTAGGCATTAGTCAGGTTATGAAGAAGGATTGTATCAGATGGAGTGAAGAATGGGAAAGAGGAAACAAAACCAAACAAGAAAACAAAAAAGGGCAGGTTTTAGTTAGAGCAGGTTGCTAGTTTTAATACCCCCAAATTTCTCTCTCTGTCTCTGTGTCTCTGTCTGTCTGTGTGTGTCTCTCTACACCTATATATATATATATGTATATATATACACACATATTAATATACACACATATATATTAATATATATCTATGTCCGTGTCATGTTATTCTCTCCCTCCAAGACAGCGTAAGTTCCCAAAATCTTTGAATTAAACATCTATGATAAGGTTTTGAGATCAAAGATGTATAAATAACTCAAATCTAAGATAGAGTAATTTCTCAGTGGATAAGTGGTCAAAGAACAAATAGTTGTCAGAAGAAAAATTGCAAAATATTAATGACCATATGAAAAATTACTCAAACCTGTGAATAATAATAGAAATCCAAATGAAAACATCTATGAAGTTTCACCTCACACCCAGCAGATTGACAATGAGAAAATATAGAAATAGCATTGGAAAGGTTGCAGAAAGATAGTTTAACCAATACATTGTTGGTAGAGCTGTGAATTGGATTGATCATTCTGGAAAGCAATTTGGAATTTTGGTGAGAAAGTGACTAAAATGCCATATCTTTGATCCAATATCCAATTCCCACTCCCCCCCCCACCCCCAAGGAGGTAAAGAACAGAGGAAAGTTCCCGCATATACCAAAGGAGCACTTTTTGTAGTAGCAAAAGAATTATAAATAAAGTAGATGCCCATCAGTTGGGAAATGCCTAAACTAACTGCGGTATATGAATGTAATGGCATTAGATTAGTGTGACCTAAATAAAGAGTTCAGAGAAGCCTTTATTTGCATCCTCAGCAGTTAGCACAGTGCCTGGGACATAGTTCTTAATGAATGGTTGGTGACTAGATGACCAATGGAAGTAAACAGACAAAGGAAAATAATATACAAGATGACCATGACAATGTAAGCAGAAAGAATGACAGCAGATGAAACAGAATACTATGTCATTATAATGACCAAATTTGGTCCCTGAAGAAAATATAGCCATCTTCCTTCTTTGTAGAGGTGGGGGACTGTGGGCATAGAGTATTACATACTCTGTCAGACATGGCTGAAGTGTTGATTAGTTCCCTAAACAGTTCTTTTTGTTTTTCTTTTTCATTCTTTGTTACAAGAGATGGCTTGTTGAGTAAGGGGATGGGGTGAAATGTATTAGCAAATGAAGGTATGAAGAAAAGCAAAAAAAATTTAGAATTTTTTTAAAAAAAGAATGATAGTTCCTTGAGTTAGGGACTGGGTTTTTTTTTTTTTGTCTTTGTACCTCCCAGTTACCTAGTACAATGTAAACACTTAATAAATGGAATGAATAATAAATTAATTGATTAATAATAAAAGGAATGAATAAATGCCAAACCATGTAGCAGTTCTTTAGTCAAATGGGTCACTTTTCTATCCAAAGATCTCTTTCACTTCCCTGAACTATTCTTTTCAGTTCCTTTGATTAGATAAAATCTAATATTTATTAAGATATAATAGTTATTAATTAACATCTAATTAAATAATAATTAATATCTAACAATAATAGATCGGTAATAAGAGTTATAAAAGCACTATAGAAGTAGAGGTCTCATGTTAGTAACAGCCTGGTCCCCAGTCGAGGGTATTTCTCTTCCTTCCCTAGGTAGGATTCAGTGTTTGCAGACTTTCCTACTTTTCGGATCTCTGGAAGGTCCTAGATGCTCCCTGGGGACAATAATCATTTTGTACGTCTCTGTAACCACCATAGGAGTTATCTCAGTGCCTCAGAAATAATGGTAACTCGATATATGCTTGCATATTGATTATTTAAATGAAAGGATTGTGAAAATGTTCTGAGTATGAAAGCAGGTCATTGATGCAACCATTAGTAAGCCATAAGTCTTGAGATGATATTGTTCCATTAGTAGGGGTAGGTTGCGGTAAAATATCCACTCTCTCAGGGCTGTTCAGTTTTGTGGTCACTGGCATGTATTTGGCCAGGATGTGTAGTGGGATCATATTTTGTTTGAATGGGTCCCCTGCACTAGTGATATAGGAAGCATGCAGATAGATGTCAATGCACTGGGGACAAGAAATTTCCAGGTGGGGATCGCTACCCCAGGCGTCCTGGTGTCTCTATGACCCCGGTTAAGGATAGAGCCTTCTTGGAGTTAGAGGCATAGAACACAGCTTACCAGTGTGACAGGACCATAGAAATACAGAGCCAGAGCAAAATGGCACCTTAGAGTTGAGTCATCTAATTTTGCAGATGAAGAAACCAAGGTTCAGTCTCTAATAATGGGGTTTTTCAATTGTGTCTGACTCTTTGTGACCCCATTTGGAGTTTTCCTAACAAAGACACTGAAGTGATTTGCCATTTCCTTCTCCAGTTCATTTTACAGATCAGGAAACTGAGGCAAACAAGGTTAAATGACTTGTCCAGGGTCACTAGTAAGCATCTGAGGCCAGGTTTGAAGAGGCGTCTTCCTGACTTCAGGCCTGGTGTTCTTTCACTGCACCACCTAGCTTCTCTGTAATAGTGGGATAAGATGATTATAAGATTAACTGTCCTGTTCAGAGATGACACCTTTATCACATTCTCACTCGAAAGAAGATTTATCCAGGACTCATCTGACCACTTGAGTTAACCAATATTCCACACAGAATCTCTCAGAAGGAGAATCTAGCCCCAAAGTCCAGCTGCTGCCCTATTGTGGCATGTTCTCACCAGCGACTTGAGAGCAGCGGTGGGCAAGCTGCAGCCATAAGGCCACATGTTATCTCACCCTGTGTTAGAGTCACCAGTCATCCAAATAGGTTCTTCTTGTAGGACAGCAAAAACTCAGATTTCTGTAAGATCTGAAAGAGCCTTCCTCATGTTTATGAGGAAACTGAAAGTTAGAGAAGTTCTCAGACTCCCAGCGTCACCCAGTGAGTAAGTGTAAAAGCCAAGGTTTAAACTTGAATGTCCTGCTTCCATGTACAGTTTTCACTACAACATATGTGAGAAGCTTGAGAAGCCTGCAGGCCCCGCTGTCCATAAACACCACAACCAGCAGTGTGTGTGTGTGTGTGTGTGAGTGTGTGTGTGTGTGTGAGTGTGTGTGTGTGTGTGTGTGTGTGTGTGAGCTTTGGGCAAGCAGAAGTGGGGACAAAGTGCCCATTAAGACTAATAGTTAAAGGATATGATGGACTGAGACCCTTGGATATAGTGAGTTTATTCTGTCTTTATTATTATTTATTCCAATAAACATGGATATTATATTAAGTACCTGTTGTGTTCAGAGAACTGTGCTGGGTAGCAGGGACATGAAGATGAAAAACACCATGGTTCCTGTCCTCATGAAGTTTAAAATCTAATAAGGAGACATAATGTATAAACAAATAAGTATCCTTTTATAAACATTCCAAAGTCAAGTAGATGGTTTTTCAAAAGAGAAATAATAATAATAATAATGGTTAAAATCAATCCATATATATGTATATATGTATGCATGGGTAGATAGATACAGGGAGGGATGGGGGAATGAGGGGGAGAGAGGAGAGAGAGAGGGAGAAAGAGAGAAAGAGGGAGAAAGAGAGGAGAAAGAGAGAGAGAGGAGAGAGAAAGAAGAGAGAGAGGGAGAGAGAGGGAGAAAGAGAAAAAAAGAGAGGGAGGAGAGAGAAAGAAGAAGAAGAAGGAGAAGAAGAAGAAGAAGGGAAGGAAGAACACCAACGGAAAGTGGGAGTGAAAGGTTGCAGTGAAGATTTGGGAGAATGATTGAGCAGAAAGAGATCTTTGATTCCTACAGGCCTTTATCAAATCCTTATCTTTTCCCATGCCTACCACTGTTTTGGCCAGATACAAACCATTGCTTCTACCCAGATGGTTGGATCCTGACCTAGTCATCCACTGACAAAGCTCCAGGACTTCTGTCTTCCATGTAGCATCCTCTCGCTTTCTGAAATTCTGCCCCTTCTTTCTCCTATGTTGGAAATATTTGTGTCTTTCTTCATGTATCTTCCTCCTTCTCCTCTCTATCTTTCATTTCCTTCTCACTGCTCCAGAGAGTTCTGTCTGCTCTTAGATTGGCTACACTCTGACATCACGATTTTTAACACTGTTTGTTCCATTTTTCCCAGAGAAAAGCACAGTTGTTGCATAAATCCAAAGATACACCATCTGTCACCTGAACACTTAGCATTATTATTCAGCTCCCTGCACCTCAATTACTGCATATGGTTTTCTTTTCCTTCTTTCTCTCTTTCTGCTAATCTTTGGCTTTCTTTTTCTCCAGTAGAATGTAAACTTCTTAAAGGCAAGGACCATTTTAGGTTTTGTCTTTGTATACCCAGTGACCAGCATAAACTGCAGTCTACAATGTTTTGTACACAGTACACACTTAATAATTCCTTGTCGAATTTCCTTCCTTCCTTCCTTCCTTCCTTCCTTCCTTCCTTCCTTCCTTCCTTCCTTCCTTCCTTCCTTCCTTCCTTCCTTCCTTCTCTCTTTCTTTCCTTTCTTCCTTCCACCTTCCATCTCATGCTATGGATGTCTTCTGCCTAATTCCTGGCCTCCTCTGGGAAAAAGAGGTGACTTCTACTTAATAATTAACATAGTCACACCTGGATCATATCCCAGTAATTCTGAACCTCAGTAGGTCTCATTCAGAGCCCATTCCCTATCATCTGTTACATAAAGATTCCTTATTCCCATCTCCTTCAACCTTCCCACCCCAAAGTGCTGACCAAATGCTATCTACCCCTTCCATTGTGCCCCCTGGAATGCCTGTTTCATATGCAACAAACTTGCCTTCAACTTAAATATTTTTTCTCTCCTACTATCTTTTGGCAATTATTGCTACCTGACTCCCTCTGATGCCAAAACCTCCCTGACCACTCTTCCTAGTACTGGCTGCACTTTCACTCATTCCCCTCAGCTCACTGGTTTAGGCAGAGAAGTTGGGATACTCTTTGCTTCCTATTATCACTTCCAGATTCTCTCCTTTCTTCCATCACTTAGAACCTCTCCTCCTTGGAGGTTCATACAATCCATATCTACTACTGAATCAAAATTCTGGTAGCTGTTGTCTACAGACACTCCTCCTTTCTTACTCAATGAGTTTAGTACCTTGCTCACAATCTTTCCCTCCTCTCCAACTCCTGCCCTTATACTAGGGGACTTCAAATATACATAGCAATCTCCTTCAAACATGCTAACCATTCAGCTCCTGCATCTACACTCACTTCCTATGACCTACTCCTCCCTTCCATCTCAGTCATGCACAAAAATGGACATGGCCTTTTTCTTGCCAACATCCATGTTCAAGAACTCTGAAATCCCTTTATATGACCATAATCTATTGACTTCCCACATTTTCCTCTGCTGTTCCGTACCAAATCCTACTCTTCATCCACACGGTGATCTCCAGCCCCTCTACCCCTCAGTTTTCTCTCAGGCTATCACCCATGCACGAGCCACCCTCTCCTCTTTTTCTCATCTTGACCTATAGGTGAATCAGTTGATTGTCCCCTTCTCTTGAGTCCCTGGGCTCTCAATCTTATCACTGATGACACCCTGCCAAGTTTCAGACTTGGATCACTCACGCTATCCCATGTCTTTGCTCTCATTACAACACTGTTGAATGAAGGTAAAGAAACACATGTAAACTGCTCTGACTAAATCTACTATAAATTTATGTTATGCAACCTCAATTGGGGTCTTACTTCTGTTAGGCGATCCTTCTGTATCTCCCTTATCAGCTCACTAGCCTGCTCTCCACAGGGGTTCTTCATCTCTCCCCAAATCTCCCAGACTTTCCTTCCCCCTATTGTGTCAGTTGATAATCTTGCCTTCTACTTTACAGAAAAAGTTGAAGTCATTCACCAAGAACTCCCTCTTCTTCATCTCATATCACTCAGATGACTGCCTACTACCTCTATCGCCCCTGTCTCACATGAAGAGGTGACCACTCCTTGGCAAAGCAAACCTCTCCATTCCGTCCTGGCTCCTCTAAAAGGCTGTCCCCCCTGTCATCCCCACTCTCTCACTTCTCTTCGATCTCCATTGCTCTACTGGTTCACTCCCTCCTGACTATAATATTTCTATGTCTCCCTTATCCTCAAAGAACCCTCACTTGATTCTCTCCCTGCTAACCATCAGCCTATGTTTCTTCTGCCCATTGTAGTTAAATTCCTTGAGAAAGCTGTCTACAATAGGTGCTTTCCCTTCCTCTCCTTTAATACCCGCTACACTCCAGCTTCTGACCTCATCATTCCATCAAACTCCTCTCCCCCAACTTATCAGTGATGGCTTAGTTGCCAAATCCAGTGGCTTTTCCTCAGTCCTCATTTTCCTTGACCTCCCTGCAGCCTTTGCCATTGTTGATCACCCTCTCCTCCTCGATAGTCAGTCTCCTCTCTGGTTTTTGGGACAACATACTGTCCTTGCTTTCCTCCTGTCTGACTGTTCCTTTTCTGTCTCCTTTGCTGGATCCTCATCCAAGTCATGCTGATTAACTAGAGGTGGCCCAAAGGGTTCTATCCTGAGCCCTCTTTTCTTCTCCATTTGTACTACTTTATTTGGTAATCTCATCAATTTTCATGGGTTTAATTATCGTTTTTCTGCTGATGATTCTCAGAGTTATCTATTTAGTCCTCACCTCTTGGCTGACATCTAGCCTCACATCTCCAACAGTCTTATTGACATCTTGAATGGGATGTCCACTAGACATCTTAAACTCAACATGTCCCAAGCTGAACTCACTATCTTTCTCCCTAAAGTCTTCCAAACTTCCCTATTAAGGATACCACTATTCTTCCAGTACCATGTGACGGATGAAGCCAGAAACACCTAAGGAAACAAAGTTACAGGCTTCCAAGCATATTGATTTATTAAGCAATGTGTCCCAATTGCATAAGAGATCAGAACCAGACCTCCTCAGCTTGGCACCAGATCCAAAATATAGGGGGAGACAAACTTTTGTGCATTAAAAGAAAACAATTAACAGCATATAAACCAAGATACGAGCTTAAATAATTTGATTTCTAATTGGAGGAAGGATTAGGGACTTTCTGAGTTGGGTGGGGGAGAGCAAACAGATGCAATTGCCTGAAATCAGAAAAAGATGTATCCTATTTCCCTTCAAGTGTCCATATTCAATCAAAGGACTACAAAAACAATAACTGATTGACTTTCAGATGTGACATGTGGGTTGTTTAAAATGTATAACCGTGAGAAAACTCCTCTCATCAATCTTCAGAGAGGTGGTCCAGTTTCCCAGCCATGCAAGACTGGGTTCAAACAATGCAATAAACTTTTCTCACATCTCCTGTAATTGAATAAAGTTTTCTCGCAAGACAGAAGTTGGACTAGACCCATAATCAAACAGAAAGGGGACTGAGCTAGATCCAGAATTGAGACACAAGATGAAGTCAATGTGGTTCACTCAATTCCTCAAATTCTTTCACCCTCAAATTCACCACTTAGGTGCCACCCTTTTTTTTTCTCATGATCTCTCATCCTCCCATATCCAATCTGTTTTCAAGGTCTGTTGATTTCATAAATATACCCCCTTGTCTCCCCTGATATTGCCACCACCCTGGAGCAGACCGTCATCACCTCATGCTCTGGATTATTGTAATAACCAGCTGGTTAGCCAGGCTGCCACAAGTCTCTTTCCAATACAGTCCATCCTCCATACAAGATTATAAAACCTGAGGTCTCTGACCTCAAAGAGCTATAATAAAGTAGGGGAAAAGAAGGGTGCACAAATGAATAAATAACAAGTCAAGACAGTCTATGCTATATGCCCTATAAGTGGCATGAACAATAACTACTATCATGGATGAGAGGAAGGAAGGATCACTTTAGACTGGGGTAGTCAAGGAAAACTTCCTGGAGGTGGTGGAATGTGAGCTGAACTGACCAATAGTATCAAACCCAAATAGAAACAATCCCTGTGAGCCCATGTTGACCTAGGTAATCACAAATTAACATTATCTATGTTGTATTCTTTTTGTTTATTTGGTTAAACATTTACCAATTACATTTTAATCTGATTTTGACCTTACTGAGCAGTCCTGGTGTTTGACGCCTCTGGGTGTTTTACCACCTCTAAAAGTGTGGTATAGGAATCCCTGGGAGAAGGATCCTTTCAATGGTCCTATTTTCATAATACTACTAATAACCAGACTATTTTCATACTAACACAAGACTTTTACATTTCTAATAGGATAAATAATAATAGTTGTAACCCACATAAACAACAGCTCTTTGGAGTGGGGTGGGGGTGGTTCTCAGTTTTGTTTTGTTTTTTTAAGAATCTAAAGAGGAAACCAGAAAGTTTGAAATCTCCTGGGTTAGACTTGGATGACTGTAGAGGGATGGGCAGGATGTTCTAGGTGGGGAGGATGGGGGAAGCATGAACAAAAGCTTGGGGCTCAGGAACGAGAGTGGTTTGGGAAGAGGTAGAAGAGAAAAGGAAGGATGAGGAAACCAGCCTAGCTGGTTTAGAGGCTTTATGTTGATGATGAGGTTAGTTGAGAAGGCCAGATTATGGAGGCCTCAAGTGCCAGGCTACAGAGCTTATGACGTGGGACTTCATTTTCCTTTAATGCCATCCTGAGTCAAAAAGCCACTGCCTGCCTTCACTTCTCAGGTCCAGGCTCCCAGGGCTCTCAAACTGTTCTTCTTGTTATTGATGGATATTCTTTTTAAAGCTTCAATAAAAACTAAGTTAGGGGAGGAAGCAGGGAAAAACCTGTTACAACCCAGCTCCCCACCCCCACTGCTCTTTATGTTGCCTCCTCGGGGCTAAAATGGAAACTAGGACTCCCAATATTTTGATCAGACTATTGAGTTTGGCACAGGCCCTGGGCAGATGAGAAAAAATGCCTCGCTCAGCAGCAGCATAAGCTTCAGCCCACACCTTTTAGGATAGAAAAGGCATCTTCACAACAAGAAGTCTCCCAGGACAACTGGCATTGGCTGGCATTGCATTGGCAGTGGGTAGATGGGAAGGGGGACGGTAATGAGTCTGGGACCTAAGTGAATCATCATTAATCTTAATATATCAGCACACTTTGGAGTAGTCAGTCAGTCAGCATTTTTATAGCACCACACTATGCCAAATACTGTGCTAAACACTGGGGACACAAAGAGAGGTGAAAGGCAGTCACTACCCTCAAGGAGCTCACAGTCTAATGGGGGAAACAACGAGCAAACATCCGCGCACAAAAAAGTTGTATATAGAATAAATAAATAGGAAATTACTAACAGAGGCATGGCAAAACAATTAAGGGGAGTTGGGAAAGACCTCCAAGAGATGAGATTTTAGTGGGAACTTGAAGGAAGCCGGGAAAGAGATATGAGGAGGAAGGGCATTCTAGGCATGAGGGGATGGCCCGAGAAAATGACCAGAGAACCTGGAAGTCTCAGTGGGGAGCAGGGAGTATTTCAACTACTCATGGACCAGTGAATGGGGGGAGGGGGAAGGAGCAACTATTTAGCCAATACTGGAAAGGGAGGCCATGTTATCCAAGGGGGCGGGGGAGCCAGGTCTTAAAGACTGCCGAAAGATAGAAAGAATGGGAAAGGAAAAGATTTAAGATGAAGGCCAGATTTGTAACCTATGCAACAGACATTCCAGATGGCACAGTCGAAGGGGTAAGTAGTGTCGGATTGAGATTTGGAGTTAGGAAGAGAGAGGGGAATGGGAATAAAAAAATGAGGTGGCTGACTATGGAGAAAAGGGCTTGAATGGTGACCTACAGAATCACTTAGATGTGTAGGGAATGACCAGGCGTGAGTACATTAATCATTAAGTAGAAGGCACCAGGGAAGGCTTGAGATCAGGCAGGAGTCATAGACAGCATGAGATGGAATACACCTCCCCTTTTTCCCTCGAGGCTAGAAATCACAGGAGACAGTATAGGAGATGGAAGACCCACTCCCCCTCTACCTCTTCTTCCTTCAGGAGACATGCAGCAGAGGAGCCAGATGGGGAAGGGGTGGTGGTCAAGCATGAAATCTTCTCTTCTCCACAGGTTCTACTTTACCCCCACCCCCAAACTATACTGATATATTTTATAAAGCATCCTTCTCCAGCCATTGGGATGCCCTTCATCACAATAATTACCTGCCTACCGAACATGTTTACATTACCCAATAAAGTGGCAAAGACAACTCATGGTACAAGTTGAAGGTGTGACTTCAGCGCCTCCTGGTCTCCCCATTTTTCATATTGGTCATCCATCCACGTTGCCTCCTTCCGATTCCAGTGAACTCACATCCTTCCCTACTATAAACCTATCAAACTTGGCTCTCAGATCCTTCATTCACCTTTAGGTGCCAATGACTGAGAAAAGTCTAAAATGTAATCCTTTTCAGGGGGTAAATTCATTCTAATAGGGATTCAAGTCTTCAGCTAAAGAGATTAAGCTCTAATGCTGAGATTTGGGGCATCAGACAGTGAAGGGGGTCACTCCGGAAATAACACCGTGTAGGCAGCTGCTTCTTCTTCCTAAATTTAAACTCTTACTCTAAGAATTTTTATCACCTCATCCAGAGCCTCAAAGGAAATCAGGAGGAAATGAAAGGAGTAGCCAGTTTTTTAGGGGAAACTCTCCTTTCCTACTTCCTTTTGAGCTCAGGAAATGCTGTTGATATTCAAAGCAAAACCACAGAAGGGAAATCTGCAGTAAGTCTTCAAGAAAACCAGAACTTTTGTTTTTTTCTGGATGTGAAGGAATGAATCACCAACACTGGTGTAAATACAAGCCAACAGTAAACATTTGAATTGTTTGGAAATGGATGGAAGAGGGAAATAAATGAACCTTAAAGGCGAGAGGAGCCTTCTCTGCTTGAGATCTTTCTGGTGATTCTGCCGTTAGTGTAAAGCAAATTTTTCTGGGGTTTTTTTCCTCCTGTCTGAATATAAACTCCACGAGAGACATATTGTTCCATATTTTGTATCACTCGATTGGCAAGGTTGTGTCTAACACATAGTGGGTACTAATAAATGTTTGCTAAATGTTTGCTTTAATCTACCATTCTCAGCCTGGGGTCTGGTAGTGCTGTGAGTGCTCTGAAAAAGACTCTCACAAAGTTTCCAGAAGTCATAGGGTTGTGAAGATTTCTCTCTGCTTCTGTCTATATCTAACCCATGGCTCAAGGCTCAGCTCGAAAATCATCCCTTGATGACTCCAGTCAATAATAGTGTCTCTCTCTCTCTCTCTTTTTTTGTAAACTCATATGTAATGCTGGTGTTCCAGAGCATTCTTCTGGCTGTCTGATCTCTTGTGTTATTGTCTTGAACTATATTTGAACTTAGGGTGTTTGATTGGAAAGAGACCCCCGAGAACATCTAATCCCATCCCTTTCTTCTACAGATGACGAGCCTCTAAGCCAAGAGAGGGGAAACTATTTGCCCAAGGCCATATAGTTAGTAAGAAACAGACACAACTCAGACCCAGACCTACTGACCCAGCATTCTTCCACTATACTATACTTCTACTTAGTGGATAAGTAGCATAGGCTTACGAAGAGGGTTGTGCCAGGCATTCTGGAAAAACTTTTTTTTTCCTTACTATTAATTTATTTGAAACATAAATACCAAAACTTAAATACACAATAAAAAAGAAAAAGAAATGTATTATAAGGTTAAATATTAAAACTTAAATACAAAATAAGAAAAAAAAAAAGCATTGTCATGGCAAAACATTGTAGCCAGCTGCAGTGATGCTTACTTCCCTGAAGAGAAATGGGAAGACCAACGATAATGTGCCATGGGGTATGCTGGCATGTGTCACCATCCTGTCTAGGCATGCCTATGCCTATGACTAGAACCTGAGTTTCCTGACTCTCCAACAAGTACTCTTTCCCTTTCCACAAAGGGCTATGACTTTGTCTTCCCAATTACAGTGTAAGTACTCTGTACTCCCAAGTACAGTGTAAGTACATGCCACTGCTGCCTGGGTGCATATTGCCTAGTGCATTATGCCTAGTGTAATGAAGAAATATTGCTGAATGAACATGTGACTTTTCTGAATGAACAAGTACCTCCATTGGACCTATTTATATTCCAGGATCCATATCACCCTTTACCTAGTTTTCTTCCTTGCTACAAAATCGCATGCATCTAGACAAAATTAATGCACCTCAGATAAGAAGGAAAGTTGTTGATATGGGAAAAAAAAAAGCTTTGCATCAAGTATCTTTGACAAGAGTATGAGATCTAAAAGATACAGAGAACTAACAGAAATATATAAGACTAAAAGCCATTCCCCAATAGTAGATAATAGGTCAGAGGATATGAACAAAAGTCCTCAAAAGAAGAATTGCAAACTATTAACAGCCTTATAAAAGATTGCTCCAAATTACTAGTAATAAAAGGAACGCCTCTTGGAATCCCTGCTTTTCCATGAGACCTTCCAGTTATTAGTGCTATGCCCAGCTAAAATGACTGTATTGATTTTTTTTCATTTATTTACCTTTGTGTATATTATACTCCCCTGCTAGAATATAAGCTTTTGGAAGGCAAGAATTGTTTCTTTTTTGTCTTTGTGTTCCCAGGCCCTAGCAGAGTTCTTGTTGAACTTGTTGAACTGAATTGAATTCAATTTCAACCTTGAAGGCCTTCAATAAGCAAATGACCTCCCCTCTCTGCACATCATTTTCTCTCCTGCAGCTAGGTGGTGCAGTGGATAGAGTTCTGGCCCTGGAGTCAGGAAGACCTGAATTCAAATTCAGCCTTAGACACTTACTAGCTATGTGACCCTGAGTAAGTCATTTAACCTCTCCAGTATCTTTGCCAAGGAAATCCCAAATGCAGTCACAAAGAGTTGGACGTGACTAACCAAGATAAAATGATCTCGAAACTCCATCCCAGTCCTAGGATAAGGGTTCTTTGGACAAGTAGTATGTGGATAGGAGAGGAGAAGGGAGAGCATTTTAGTTCTTCAAAGAAAGGCATCAAGATATCATCAAAGACAGTGGAAGCATCACATTTGAACTCTAATATCACAATACTGCATATGTCGGAGGAGGAAGTAGAAATGATGTCTTCCCAAAAGATAGGGAAAATAGATTAGACCAAATGTACATAGAAGAGGTCTGTGCCAGAGGCAAGCCAGTTTGGAGTAGAGATTGAAGGATCAGTTCCCAAAAGAGCTGAAAGAAGATTCCTAAGTCACAGAAAACATTTCAGACATTATTACCTCAAAAAGGTTACCAAGAGAACACTAAATAGCCACTGACCGAAATGCTTACTTTTCTCTCTAAAAACTTTTGTGAAAATAATCTACACATTATTGAGGAAATCACTGATGAAGACATAAGAAGATGACTTGCCTCTGGGAATGATACTCTACAACAGTTATGTCAAACTCCAATATAAAGATATGCTTGCAGCTGCGTATTGACTTTCTGTTGTTCAGGCACCTGTCAGTCATGTCTGACTCTTCATGACTCCATTTGGGGCTTTCTTGGCAAAGATGCTGGAGTGGTTTGCCACATTCTTCTCCAGCTCATTTCACAGATGAGGAAACTGAGGCAAACAGAGTTAAGTGACTTGTCCAGGGTCATGTAGCTAGTAACTGTCTGAGGTTCAGATCTCGGGCCCCACTGCCCTAACCACTGCTCCACCTAGCTGCCCCTTGTATATTGACTTAGAAAACCACAGATTAACATTGTCTGTGTCGTATTGTCTTTGTATTTGTTTTGTTAAAGATTTCCCAATTACATTTTCATCTGACTCTAAGAATTTTGAGGCAGCTGGACAAAGTTTGACACCTCCTTTCCACAACAGGTCATATATTTAGTCACATTGTAAACACGGAAAGATAGACTATATAAGCTCTCACTGTGCTTAGTTTGTTGACAATTTAAAAAGTATTAACACCTCCTGAAGGTGTCTTCCAAAAAGATTTCCCTCATGGCTATATCAATGCCATACAAAGTCCTTGAAATACATATCAATAGAGAAAGTCTTGCTTGATGACCTTTTAATAATCAGCAAGTGAGACATTAAACAGTGAGATGTGCTCACCAAAGGCTTTTGCCGCTGCCTTACAGGATGCCCATCTGCGTAAAAATCTAAGAGGGTCTCCCTACTGATGGTGAGTCCCCCAGATGTCTCTGTCTAAAGATGTTATTGTGTTAATTATGCCAAGCTCAGAGCATTGCAGACTCTCCTAAATGAGATCCTTAATCATTCAAAAGAGTTTAACTTAAATGTAGAAAAAACTCAAAGTAGATGAAAAAATGCCCATTGGCATAGCTCAGTTGATGGACAGTACTTGTCTATCAAAATAATCTTGGAAAAACACTGTGGCTACAGAATGATCTGGGTATAGAGCTGAATGCAAGGAGAAGACTAGACTGGCTTCAGGAAACTCTCTGTTTATCAGCCACACCTACAAAAGGCCACATCTACCAGTATCCCCTCACATGCCCCGAGGATAAAAAGGCCTCTGTGTGTGAGGCGCCTCCTGCGTGGATAAGACGTGTGACCTGCCCTGCTGGAGAAAGCCCTCTCATGCACAAGGTTGCCAGTGCTTTGGAGCGTCAGAACAGTCTCAAGCGTCCTCCGTCACTGTGTGCTGAAGTTCCCAGTGACATTCGTCATCCCATCCAGGAACCGCTTCCCATCATTGCGTTGTTCCTTTGGAAGGGGAGCTGCTCTCTTCTGCTGTGTGTGTGTGTGAAAGCCATTGGAACCCTTGGGGGCTGCTCTCTCCTGGAGGCCCAGCTGGGAGTTCAGGTGGCATCCAATTGGATACATTTGTCACTTTCAATGGATTCTCCAGTTTTCCCTCCTCTCTAGCTTGTGATTTATTGATATTTGTTTGCTTTTAGAATTCTGGCAGTCTGGCTGTACCTTCCCTGTGTGGTGCATGGCACTGCTCCCCTCACACCCCCCTCCTTCCCACCCAGTCACTTTTATTAGGGTGGCAGTGGAAATCTGTTATTTGATTTTGCTTTCCATCTGTCTCAGGCTTGGTGTTGTCGTACTTGATGTTATACTGTTTAAAAATAAAGTTGAAAAAGTAACAAGCAAAAGATGACAGCCTGGCAAAAACAGCAGCTGTTATCCATAAGGCGAAAGAGAAAAATAGCCCCCTAGCTATGTTCTGTATGTACTATATTATATGCATGGGATATGTCTATTTATTTATACCATGTATCCCAAAATCTTAGTGTAGCTTTAAACTTTAATAGCTTAAAACTGACAGCCTCAAATCTCACTAAGACTTTTGGGACTATATATATATACATACACATACTCACATGTATGTATATATATATATACACACACACACATGTATATATATAACTTTTTTTTTTGCTTTTTGCAGTGGGACAATTGGGGTTAAGTGACTTGCCCAAGGTCACAAGGCTAGTAAGTGTTAAGTGTCTGAGGCCAGATTTGAACTCAGGTCCTCCTGACTCCAGGGCCAGTGCTCTATTTACTGTGCCACATAGCCACCCCCATACATATTTATACATGTATGTATAGGTCCATGTCTATACACAAATCATTTAAAATGTTTACATATATATGCATAATTATATGTGTATACATATACATATTATATATATAGCTATAATTATACTGTGTATCTGTATACATATATGTACACATTTTTATCATAAGATGAGTAAGGCTTTTGGGACTATACGTGTATACATACATCTAGCCAGTGTGCATCAGAGGCAAGACCTGAACCCAGGTATTTCTGTCTAGGAGGCCAGTTCTCTATCTCCCCATTGTCTAGGACATGCTACTTACACACACACACACGCACACACACACACATACACGCACACACGCACACGCACACACGCACACAGATAAATACATTCCAAATACAAACTCCTCTGTTTGACATTCAAAGTTCCTTAAAACCTGATTCTGATCTACTTTTCTACACATTTTGCATTCTTCAGTGTAACGTGTTCTGTAGTTCAGCCAAAATGACTTTCTTGCTTCCTCACACATGTCATTCCATCTCCTATCTCCATGCCTTTACACAGACTGTGCTCCCTGCTTGGAATGCCCTTCTGCCTTGCCTCTGCATCTTTGAATTCCTGTTTTCCTACAAAATTCAGCTATCCATACCTCGGGTAGACCATCACTGACAATGTTCAAGTGCAAGGTTAAGGCACAGAAAATGGGGCTGATCTTCCATCGCCATCTCAGAGAAGTGGATGACAATGAGAGGAATTTTGGATGTCATCCCTAACATGGCAGTCCTAATGACTCCCTAGAGGGTATCAGGATGGTTCTTGGGCTGTCAGTCATTTGGAATTAGCTAAAGCAAAGAGGTCCATAGATTCATTTAGTCCAGAAGCAGAACAAAAGATAAGCCAAGTGGACAGCTTCTTAGGACACAATACATAATTGTGGGCTAGGTCGAGGAACACTTTTTAAGAAATTAACATCCGCTTTAATTAACACTCATTTAAAAATCTTGAATGTTCTGATCTGTTACAGGGAGGGCTGGAAGCCTTGCATGGATAGTCACTCACAATTTCTCAGCACACTTTAAGTCACAGGGAATGTGACTGGGTGTTTTCACCTTCCAACCTTAGAAAGGTAGAGAATGAAGAAGAGGCATCTTGAATGTTATTCTTTGACTTGGTTTTTCTAATGGCTCCCTGGAGGATTTTAGGATGGCCCTCGTGCTATATATGACAAGATGTTGCAGTTATAAATGAAGTAGCCAGATCATAGTGAAGAAAAGTGTACCTTGATTTAGACAATAGATATGTTCCTATAAAGTTTTATTTAAGGATGAATTTGCAGGCAGAGGACCTAAGTTCAGATTGTGACCCTGATACTAACTTTGTGACTGACCTTGGGCAAGTCATTTAACCACGATTTGCCTCAATCTCCTCTTCTGTAAAATGGGGATGATAATAACACCTATCTCTTTTGAGAGGTTGTTGTGAGGAAAAAATGGAATAATATTTGTAAAGTGCTTTGTAAATCTCCAAGTGCGATATAAATTCTAGCTATCAATATTATTCTTACCGTGTTTCCCCGATAATAAGACACTGTCTTATTATATTTTTGGACAGAAAAACACCAGAGGGCTTATTTTCAGGGGAGGGCTTATTTTAATGAACATTGGCAGCAATTTTAATAAACAGGTAAATGTGAACCAAAAATGTACCTTTATTCAATAAGCAAATCACTGGGGAAGAACAGGATGACGCGCTCACTGCTGCAGCTCTGATTGGATGCAGCTCGGAGCGCGGCGTGCGTTTCACCGGGAGGGGGGGGGACGGTGCATACAGAGGGTACCGTAATGTAGCGTGTAGCGCAGGGGATCACCTTCACTACAGTAGCAATCTCAATAGGGCTTATTTTCAGGGGAGGGCTTATTTTAGAGGAATCTTACACAGTAAGGGGAGGGCTTATTTTCGGGATAGGTCTTATTATCGGGGAAACACGGTATTAAATGTGATAAGCAAAGTAAAGTATTCTATGAAATTATTCATTTCCCACCAGCCATATTCCTTGGACTTGGACTCTACCATAATCATACTCCCAGGAAACGCCCTTGACCAGTAAATTCATCATCCTTTATGATTTTATCAGCTATAGTATGCAAATCTTATCCCACCCTCTGCTCCTGTGATTAGATAGTGGAACAAAGAACTCTTCCCAAAACTTCTATTTAAAGAGATACCTAGGTGGGCAGTAGGTAGAGTACTGGGCTTGGAATCAGAAGACTCATCTTCCTGAATTCAAATCTGGCCTCAGATACTTACCAACTGTGTGACCCTGGGCGAGTCAAGTCACTTAACCCTGTTTGCCCCAGTTGGAGAAGGAAATGATAAACCACTGCAGTATCTTTGCCAAGAAAACCCCAAATGGGGTCACAAAGAGTCAGACACAACTCAACAACAACAACAAAAAGGACTAACAGACCAGGTAACTCTTCGTTTCCCACCAGGCAAACTCATCAGACTTGGTCTCCACCATGCCTTCTCCTCCCCTCCCTCACCCAACTCTTTAGTTTTCTTTTGTGTTGTCTTCTCTCATCTGATCAGGAGCTTCCTGGGGATGGGGACTGCCTTTCTTCTTCTTTGTAACCTCAGTCAGCACTTAGCATGGCACTTGGCACAAAGTAGATACTTAATAAATTTTCTTTGCCTATTAAATATTTTTTATTTAAAAATTTTTTTTTGCTTTTTGGAGGGGGGAGGACAGGGCAGTTGGGGTTAAGTGACTTGCCCAAGGTCACACAGCTAGTAAGTGTTAAGTATCTGAGGCCGGATTTAACTCAAATCCTCCTGACTCCAGGCTGGTGCTCTATTCACGGTGCCACCTAGCTGCCCTGTATTGACTATTTTTAAAAATCTTCTTTTGCATTTTGGGAATCCTAACTCAAGGAGAAAACTGAAGTTGCTTTAACTTTGGTGTGTAATTTCTGTTTTGGAGAGGTTTGGGGATCAGAGAAGATGTCCAGTCCCCCATCTTGCTGCTTCTATGACCTGGAATTATTTGGATGATCTTCACTTGACACTAGTAATGGAAACTTTCTGTTTCTCTAATTTAAAACTTTTCTATGCCACGGCCTTTCTTTGTCAGGCAATTAATCTTTGAAAACAAACTGACGTTGTGTATAATAGATGTGCTTTAGATAAATAAGATGGCACTACCTATTAAATTGTGATTTCTAACTTGGGTTTTCTCTTCTTCAACAGAGTTGAAATATCCTCTCTGGCATTTTGCTGCTACCATCCTACCCTGCCCCAAGCTGAAGAAAAGGACCCTCAATAACAAGCATGCATGCCATAATTCATAATAAGACACATGAAAATTCCTTTTCGAAATCCTCTTCAAAGAGATGAAGCAATAACCTTGACGGAATTTGGATGTAGGAAAGAGACTGCTGTTATTTGTCCTTCATTCTTGAAGAGGACCGTGGCACGAGGAAGGTGATGTCATGACTTGCAAGTGAATTGTATTCATGGAGGCAGGGCTGTGCAAAGTCACTAGCCTCACTATCTCCTCCTGAGCCATCTGGTCCAGTGGCAAGATATAGATCAGGATGACTGGTGGTGGTCCTGGCCTGAATGTCATAGCAATGTTAGGGAGAACAGAAAGTAGGAGTCCAAGGCCAGAGAGATGGTGAGTCTTTTTATTCTGGGAGAAGGACGTTCAGATTGGGGAAACAATATGTTCCCAGAATCTGCTGGGAGGGCTGGCAGTGGAAATGTAAGGAAACTTCTTTCAGTGAGGCATGCTCCCGAGCACCAAACCATTGAGGCTGAATTGGCTAAATGAGGCTAACTTAATGGATCCAAATACAAAGTTGGAAAGAAAAATGGTCTCCAGAATACAGTGGGAGCCACTACCATAGCAAAAAGAGAATCTAGGAAGGCTAACAGACAATAGGCTGCCCATCCTGAAATTAGACATTGTTTGGTGTGGGGAGGGGTTCCATGTGTCAGATACCCATGAGAGCTCTTTGGGAGACCGGTGCCATTTATTTATCCATCTATAAGTCAATGAATCTTTATTAAGCACCTACTATGTGCTAAGTCCCGGGGATACAAAAAGAAGCGAAAGATAGTTCTTGCCCTCAAGAAGCTTACAGTTTAATGGGAGAGACGACCAATTCACAAGCACCGCGTACAAACTAGACGCATACAGGAAATAACTCACAGAGGGAAGGTGCTGGAATGAAGAGGGAAAGCTTCTTGTAGAGGGCAGGATTTCGGTTGGGTCTTAAAGGAAGCCAGGGAGGTTAGTAGTCCAAGCAGAAATGAGGGAGCAGAGGCTTGGGGGTTCATCAGAGAAAAAACCTAGAGTCACGAGATGACGTGTTTTATTCACGGATGGTCAGGAGGCCAGTGTTCAATGTGTAGAATCATAAAATCAAATAAACATAGAATATGCAATCAGGTTCCTTAAGAGCCATCATTTGTAATCTGCAACCTGATACACCAATTCTCTACATCATTCCTGATGTTCATTTAACCTCTCTGCTTGAATATACCAAGTGATAAGAAAATCTCTACCTGTTGAAGTACCCTGTCTCACTGTTGGTAACTATAATTGTTAGAAAGTTGTTTGTTATATTGAGCTGAAATCGAGCTTTTTCAATTGAGTGATCTGAGGTAGGGCTGTGGGGGATAGAATAATAATAGTAGTGGCTAACATTTATATGGCCTCAGACACTTATGAGATGTGTGACCCTGGGCAAGTCACTTGACCCTGTTTACCTCAGTTTCTTCATCTGCAAAATGAGCTGAAGAAGGAAATGGCAAACCCCTCCAGTACCTTTGCCAAGAATACCCCTAAAGGGGTCACAAAGAGGCAGACTCAACTGAAACAATAAGGGTCAGGATTGTCTTCTGCCTTTCTCTGTACCCCTGGAACTTGGTGCCTGGCCATAGTTAGCAGGTGCTTCATAAATATTTATTGACTGACTAAATGACTGAAAGGTCTTAATATCAGGCACTGATGGAAACAGAGCTTTAGAAACAACAGCTTTTCACTGTAGATGATTGCTAGAAGTCCATTTCCTGTCTGAATGTATTTTCCAGCCCTGGCACTGAGGTTAATATTATATTTATTTTGACACTCTCTAAAGAGATTTCACTTAGCTGCCTCCTGTTAATATGATAGATCGCTTTTGCAAATGCCAGTCACTTAGCATTATTGTTCAAGGCCTTGTGGCAGAGTAAAGGGGCTTGGCATTTGGCCGATACCATACTATTCTTTTGTCAATCAACCTTAACTGTGAAACAGCAGGGAAATAAATCCTAACCTCAGTTTCCCTACATGCCAATTGGGGCAAACAGGCTGGTATCATGGAAATCATGCTTGCCTGGAACCCAAGTGGACTTTGGTTTGAAACCTTGTTCTGCTACATGCTTCTTGTGTTATTTTGGGTATCACGTCCCTTCTCTGGACCTCAGTTTCCTCATCTGTAAGATATATCTTTAAGGTTCTTTCTTTCACTAAATCCTATAAACCAATTTTAGGGATGTACTAAAACTTCCCTGGCCGGGACTGGATTGTTCCTTCGGCATATCTGCTGACAAGGCCAATGCTAAAATGATAATGGTCCAGTTCACTCTGAGACAGTGTGATGCCATAAACGGTGAGTGATAACAATGAGCAGGGACTAAAGCTTGGGGAAAAGCAATAATATGGAAGCTTTGTCCTAGAGTTTCCCTTTTGGTTCAGCACCTGTGCGGAGCACTGAGAGCTACCCAGATGTTCCTCCTTGATACCTCCAAAAACAAATTTTCTGGAAATGAAACTCTTTGACAAAGTTGGCCAGAGAGGATGTTGTTGACAATGCAGAAATTCTGCTTTCCTTATGTAACATGATTCTGTCCCTCTTTGCCAGGGCCAGGTTTTCTACACTGACTCTCAAGGTTCCATGATACCCTGAGGTGTTTGAGGAGTGTTTCATCTAACTGCCGTCGGCCTGAGCTTCTGTGGCTGTCATTCTCCCTGTTTGCTGGGCACCAGGGACTAGCACCGCAGTTCTATCTAACTACTCAACATTAATTGATTTTATTTCTTTTGGGGGAGACAGTTGGATTAGGTGGCTTGCCCAGGGTCACACAGTAAGTGTCTGAGGCCAGATTTGAACTAAGGTCCTTCTAACTCCAGGGCCAGTGCTCTGTGCCACCCAGCTGCCCCTCCTTAATTGACTTTTTTTTTTGAAGGGGGAAGGTAGGGCAATTGGAGTTAAGTGACTTGCTCAAGGTCACACGTCTAAGTTTTGTGTTGAGTGTCTGAGGCCGGATTTGAACCCAGGTTCTCCTGACTCCAGGGCCAGTGCTCTATTCACTGTGTCACCTAGCCACCCCACCTTAATTACAAAGGGATTTTTTCTTCAAAGATATAGCAAGAACAAACCTTTCTCCCTAATAACTGAAGGTTACATTCTTTTCCTACCACCTCAATCTCTGAGAGAACAGGCTCAAAATTTGGCTCAACTGGTCCCACCAAGTTCACGACTGGATACAGAAGTCCCAAAGGTCACTGCCCAAGAGTGTTTCTTACTCCTCAGGGCATTGATGCTAGGCTGGCTGTAATACTCAGCCATGATCCTGTCTCCTAGATTCCTGGGACTCATTCTCCTCACTAAGTCAGACACCCTTCTCCCTTACACCTACAACAGGACAAAATGACCAAGGACAGAGGTTTGTTTCTTGGTGGCCATATGAGTTTAGAGGGGCAGAAGACTCAAGGCCTTCCCCCTTATGGCCTATTATTTCCCTGGGCACTCTGAGTGAAAAAGTCACCACACTCCTGCTCTCATCAACAGAGCAAAGAGATGGCCGAAGCGAATTCAGGTCTTTTTGAAGATGCCAACAGTTCTGATTATGTAGCAAATTGAAAAAGGCTCCTCCCAGGTAAATGTTCAACAACCAGCTCTCTTAAAATTTATATACACATGCTATACTTTTATTACCATTTTCTCTATCATTTTCTTAGGTCTAGACCAAAGGTGTCAAATGTGACCAGCTGGCTGCATGTGACTCACAACACACCCAAGTGTGACCCAAACTAATTAAAATGCAGTTTTTCCTCTGATGTTGATGTGTTGATATATTAATAAAGAAATATAGAAACCTGTACAATTTTCTAAGTTAATATGTGGCCTGCAGGGCTCCATGTGTATGATTTAGTGGAGGACCATCTTTTTTGTTTCCATCTGTGTTTGAGACTATTGGTATAGACAATTAACAAAATAATATATCAAGTCCTAATTTTTACCATTTGCTGATTTCTGAGGAATAAATGTTCACAATGAAAATGTTCACAATTGATTCCCAAGAGCTGTTCAAGCTGGCTTCAGCACTCTCCTGGTTCTTCCCAACATGAAGCCAGCCAGCCAAAATGGGTTACAAAATGTCTAGCCATCCTGCATAGTCATTCCAAGGCACTGCCCTCCCATATCACCACCATTCTCCTGGAGGCTATTTCCCCAAGTCTCCAACATGAAGTCATCACTGAACAAGCTGATGGAATCTACGTATTGGACAGACACCCACATCCACACTGATGCCATTACACTTAATATTAGATTAGAGACAATAAATGAAGGAATACGGCAATCAGTGGTACTGGATCATGTATAGGGATTGACCAGTTGAAGGGAGACCATATTCCATTAATGTTCTCAGCCCCATGTCCTGGGAGTAGGCAAGATACTATCTATGTTTTTTTTTCCCCCAAGATGGCATCAAAGATGAAGAAGGAAGCTGTTGCCCCTCCCCAAGACAGAAGCCAAGTCCAAGGCCTTGGAGGCCAAGAAGGCAGTGCTGAAGGATGTCCATAGCCACAAAAAGAAGAAGATCCAAACATCCCCCACCTTCCAGTGACCCAAGACACTGCCCTCAGAAAAGTGCCCCTTGGAGAAACAAGCTCGATCACTACGCCATCATTAAGTTTCCCTTGGCCACTGAGTCTGCTATGAAGAAGATTGAGAACAACATCCTAGCCTTCATTGTGGACGTCAAGGCCAACAAGCATCAGATCAAGCAGGCCATAAAGAAGCTGTATGACATCGATGCGGCCAAGGTCAATGCACTGATCCGGCCCGATGGAGAGAAGAAGGCCTATGTCCGTCTTGCTCCAGACTATGATGCTTTAGGCGTTGCCAACAAAATTGGAATCACCTAATCTGTATCCAGCTGTCCCACTCCACCTACAATAAAAAGGTTTCCAGTAAAAAAAGAAAAGATACTATCTATGAAAAATGAATGAATGAAAAAGCATTTATTGGGCATATTCTATATGAGAAGCCTTAAGCTAAATGCTGGGGATATAAACAGAGAAGACAGCTTTTGGATTCAAAGAGCTCACATTCTAGTGGGAAAGACTACACAGAATGGATGGTTTCAGCTGTGAATCAGAAGTAAAGATCTGGGTGTCCATGGGGTAAAATAGCAAAGCAAATGGTAAGGCTTTTCCTTTAATGTCATTTTCACTGATGAAGTTATGTCAGTTTCTGATGGTGAATCATTTGCCAAGGCCAAGGGCTTTGATGGTGAAAATGTTTTTTCCTGGGACCTTGTTAGCCATGGCTATAGCACCCATGCTAGTAGTTGCTAGGCTGGATCTCCACTAGGGGTTGCTCCCTGGGTTCATGACTTTAGGGACCAGACTGAAAGCAGCACCAGGGGTCCGGACAAGGCCACCACTCCCAGAGCCCTTGTGTTTAGCTGCCTGTTGGTGCTGGTTGGTCAGCAGTTGGTGTTGGGGGTGGCAAGGAAAGTGGACCTCTTCTCCATACCGATTGGGTTCAGGGTCCCTGGGCTCTCTCCATCATCTCTATCAGGTGACGATGGTGTGACTTGCCTGGCACATGCTGTCTCTATCTCTCCTTCACGGTGGCTTACTGTTACCCAAATCATGTCCACACATGACTGAGTGGCAGACTTTCCCAGAAGAAGCACGAGTGGCCCACTTATAGGTAAACAGAGCTGGGGAATCACAAATCACCTCTCCTGGAAAGGAAAGAGGGAGGTAGTAATCTCATTCAGGTGTGGTGGGGCAGGAGTGATGGAATCCCAGAATTTCAGATCTGGAAGGGTGACCTGGAAAAGAATTCCTTCCCTCTCTTCTTAACATCCTAGCTGGTGCTCATCCAGCCTCTTCCTGAAGACCTCAGGTAGCCATTTATGAAATATTGACTATGTGCTAAGCACTAGTGATACAGGGAGAAGCAAACACAGCCCTCAGGGAACTCACAGTCTAATGGGGAAGAGAAGGAGAAATTCAAGAACAATGACAATTCATGGCTAGTTGTGAAGTACTCTGGGTGTGTGTGCGTGTGACACACACAGGTACAAGAATTGGATAGAGGGGCAGCCCATTCTACTCATGGATTTCTCGTATTGTTTGGTTACAACTCTTCACAGTCAGTCTAAATCTGTCTCTCTGTAGCTCCTGTCCCTTGCTTGTAGTCCTGACCTCTGAGGATGAGAAAGATCAATTTGTCCATATGTCAACCCTTCAAATACCTGGAATATGTTCATAACATCCCTGCTACGTCTCCTGTTTTGTTTTTTTTTTTTTACAGCTAAACATCCACAGCTCCTTCAAGTTCTCCTTGTAATGGTGTGGTTTTGAGTCCCATTTTGGTCACCCTTCTCTGGTCAAATTCCAGTTTGTCAGTATCCTTCCTAAAGGAGGGGGAAGAAAATGCAGGTTCGTAGACCAGTTAGGAAGCTATTCAAATAGTCAATTCCCTTCAAAGCTCAGCTCAGCAAATAATTATTAAGTGCATATTATATTCAACTACTCCCAAAGAGAATAAGAAAGGAAGAGGAAAAGGACCATATGCACAGAAATATTTATAGCAGTTCTTTTTTGTTATGGCAAAGAAGTGGAAATTAAGGGAATGCCCATCAATTGAAGAATGGCTGAAAAATTTATGCTTTGTGAAACTAAGGCAATTCATTTCATAAGAAATGAAAGGGATAGTCTCAGAGAAACCTAGGAAGACTTACACGAATTCTAGCAAAGTTAAACAAAGAGAACAATTTATAGAATAACCACAGCATTATAAAGAAAAACAACCTTGAAAGACTGGAGAGCACTGATCAACACAGTGACCAATTGTGATTCTAGAGAACTGGAGGAGGTGCCTGCCTCTCACTTCCATCACACAAGTGATGGACTTGAAATGTGAATAAGACATACATTTTCAGATATGGCCAATATGAGGATTTGTTTTGCTTGACATTTGTTACAAGGGTTTTTTTTTTCTTTTTTTCTTTTCTATTTTCAAGCTTAGGGAAAGAAAGAAAGAAAGAAAGAAAGAAAGAAAGAAAGAAAGAAAGAA